>NC_134484.1:261195152-261495152 GCF_040206685.1 Ascaphus truei
GCCTGTATCTCGGGGGGCACGGGGTCCCCAGACCTAAAACCAACGCGGTTCAGCTCCGCAGACCCCCTGCACATCTACACTATCAATAAAAATGTATTTCAAATGTATTTATTGTCATTTATTTATTTATTTTTTGGCGGCTGCTGTGTGTATTTTATTGTTGTGGGTTGCGGGAGGGTGGGTGAATGGGGTATTCGCCCCAACGATGGTTGGGGAGGGCTTGCGGGGGGGGGGGGTGAGGTAGCGGGAGGGCTTAACCCCTTCATGACCGTAGCGGTATTAACTGCTACGGTCGTGAAGGGGTTAAGTGCACCCGCAACCCCCCCCCCCTCCCGCAAGTCCTAAACTCACACCAAGGGCCAAATACCCCCCTCACCAATCCCCACTACACACAATAAAGCGGGCACGGTGGGTTAACCCCTTCATTGCCTTAGCGGCTATCCGCTATGGTAATGACGCAGCATTTTCCGTATTTTTAATAATATTGATCAGGAGCAAGGGGGGGGGGTTCCCTGAGCATTAATTTCTGGCTCAGGGAACCCCCTGCTCACTTTACAATATTATTAAAATAATGCTTCTTTACCATAGCGCATAGACGCTAAGGTAAAGAACGAGTGTTTATTTATACTGTATATTGTATGTGTTTTATTGATAGTGTACATGTGCAGAGGGTCTCCAGAGCAGAAGCGCACAGGTTTCAGGTCTGGGGACCCCGTGCCCCCCGAGATACAGGCCACTTTAGGGGGTGCCGGTATCCCTCTGCTCTGCTTGGTTTACAGGCCGCGGTCACGTGATCGGGATCTTTAAACGCAGAGGGATACCGGCACCCCCTAAAGGGGCCTGTATCTCAGGGGGCACGGGGTCCCCAGACCTAAAACCAACGCGGTTCAGCTCCGCAGACCCCCTGCACATCTACACTATCAATAAAAATGTATTTCAAATGTATTTATTGTCATTTATTTATTTATTTTTTGGCGGCTGCTGTGTGTATTTTATTGTTGTGGGTTGCGGGAGGGTGGGTGAATGGGGTATTCGCCCCAACGATGGTTGGGGAGGGCTTGCGGGGGGGGGGGTGGGGTAGCGGGAGGGCCTAACCCCTTCATGACCGTAGCGGTATTAACTGCTACGGTCGTGAAGGGGTTAAGTGCACCCGCAACCCCCCCCCCCTCCCGCAAGTCCTAAACTCACACCAAGGGCCAAATACCCCCCTCACCAATCCCCACTACACACAATAAAGCGGGCACGGTGGGTTAACCCCTTCATTGCCTTAGCGGCTATCCGCTATGGTAATGACGCAGCATTTTCCGTATTTTTAATAATATTGATCAGGAGCAGGGGGGGGGGGTTCCCTGAGCATTAATTTCTGGCTCAGGGAACCCCCTGCTCACTTTACAATATTATTAAAATAATGCTTCTTTACCATAGCGCATAGACGCTAAGGTAAAGAACGAGTGTTTATTTATACTGTATATTGTATGTGTTTTATTGATAGTGTACATGTGCAGAGGGTCTCCAGAGCAAAAGCGCACAGGTTTCAGGTCTGGGGACCCCGTGCCCCCCGAGATACAGGCCACTTTAGGGGGTGCCGGTATCCCTCTGCTCTGCTTGGTTTACTGGCCGCGGTCACGTGATCGGGATCTTTAAACGCAGAGGGATACCGGCACCCCCTAAAGGGGCCTGTATCTCGGGGGGCACGGGGTCCCCAGACCTAAAACCAACGCGGTTCAGCTCCGCAGACCCCCTGCACATCTACACTATCAATAAAAATGTATTTCAAATGTATTTATTGTCATTTATTTATTTATTTTTTGGCGGCTGCTGTGTGTATTTTTTTAATAATATTGATCAGGAGCAGGGGGGGGGGGGGTTCCCTGAGCATTAATTTCTGGCTCAGGGAGCCCCCTGCTCACTGTACAATATTATTAAATCTCTCTCTGCTGCAAACACATCTCGCCCCCAGTACAGTATGTGCAGTAATTTACTGAACATGTACTGCAGAATAAATGCATAGTTTTATTTATTCGGGTTTATTACACAGTATACTGTTCGGCTGGAAAACATCAGCATACTGTACAGCACAATATTACTGTATCCATCGAAATCCCCCCATTAGCCGTTTTCTTTTCTTTTCTGAGGAAAAACAAAATGAAAAGTTTTAATGTACAGTAATGGTCAGCCCCCTAAAGAAGTACCCAGCCAGCCCCACCAAAATAATAGTACTCACCATACTGTATTACTGAATTTCCCATTCAGCTTGCGCCGGCGCCGGCCCACTTCCAGTCCAGCTTTCATCATCACCCACGTCGATAGTTTGCAGAGGGACTAGCCCACCTGTAGTCAGCGGGAAATCGCTTAGGTACATGCAAGCTTCATCAAAACTGGCTGCGAAATCCATCTCAGGGTTGTCACCGATGGAGATGGCATCATGATAAGCTGGTGCTGCTGCTGGTTCTGGTTCTGGTTCTGGCGCATTGCTTGGCAGGGACTGTCGCTTCTTATTTCGTTTTAACACGACCCTTCGCCTTTTGCCGCCTCCATTATCATAGATACGGGAAAAACCCGGTGCCACACACCAATACCCTCCAACAAATTGGGGCTCAATACGGTGAAAACAGGGGTCACTACATAACCTTTTCCTTATTGCGCGCTTCCACAAATGAGGAGTTGGCGAAAATCTGTAAAAGTCATAATTTTCGATAAAATACTGATAAATTTGAACAACTGTTGCCATCTTATCCTCTGTTGCATTAATAGCGGCCCATATCAAATAAGCATAACTTCTGTCAGGTTTTTGGAAAGCGGGCTCCACTTGAACACTCATGTCTCTGTAGAATAAGCGAAAATGATCTTTGTCTTTATTTACTGTAATACAGAACAGTACTGTATGTAAAGCCTAAATTGATACATTTTTTGCAACTCTTCCTTCAGTCTCAAGGACAAGTTACAATACTGTAGCATACTGTACTGGGATAAAGTATCTTTTTTGGTACAGTAAACGAAACAACTTGCAAAGTCCACACATTACTTAAGTCATGAGTTTATGCCATCTGGTGGACAAACGAAACATTGCCGCCTAGTAAATTCTTCTGGTTATCATGAGTTTATGCCATCTGGTGGACAAACGAAACATTGCCGCCTAGTAAATTCTTCTGGTTATCATTTAACAGATCAGATCCCCCGTCAGCCAGGCATGAACCGTGGCTGGGAAGGCAAACGCAACGCAGCATGCAAGAGGTGAGCAGCGGCGGATTCAAAGTATCTGCCAGGTACAAATCGGGCATTTGCTCGAATAAAGTGTGTCGGTGCAGTATGTAGTACATCATACCCATTTAACAATATGGGCATGATAAGCCACTATAGCACTCATGGGCACCCTAATCAAAATACATTAATGCACAAAAGACACAATCATAAAACATTCAAAACCACTGACACACCCCAATTCACTAAATAAAAAGAGTAGCCAACAAATGTAATTAATAAAAGCACTAAACAGCTCAACAAGGAATTAATTAAACCAGTAACCAATCAAAGCAATTAATTAATAAAATAAGGCATTAATTAAACCATTAACCAATCAAACCATTTCATTAATAAAACAACAAGAAATTCATTGTAACAGTAACCAACAAATACATTAATTTTTTAAAAATATCAGTGACACAACCATTAAAAGCATTAGCCAAAACAAGACATCATTAATTAAAAACGAAAATCAATCGCCAATTTTTTTTAAATAAAGCAGCAAAATTACAAATAATTACATCCACATAATAAACATACATACAAAAAATCACCATCAATACAAAGCAAAAAATTAAAAACAAATTATTGGCCTAATAATGTATTGATCTGTACCCTAAAGGGGTACTGATTACTATTTTATCAGTCAATGTGCAAAGAAAAAATAAAAATAACTCATCCAATCTAAAAACCTGTAAAAAAAAATACATGTCCATACATTCAATATATTACTTACCTTTAGGAGCGCTGGCCCTCCGATTCCTGGGGAAACAGGAAGCTCACATACTGTACCGCGAAGGCCTCAAACAGCATTCAATGCCATCCACCATGAAGATCCGGATCAGGTACCCAATTCTTCTTTCTTTTATCTTTAATCAGCTTTTTCTATCTTCTTCTGTAATTATTTCTGTATATTCTTTATCTTCTGTCTTCATCTGTCAATCCAAAAAAACCCCATGGTAGATCCCAACGATGTTGTCTCTTCATCTTCTTGGGTTCAAATGAGGTGCCACGGCCTTAAATATGGCTTGAGACGTCACATTTGGGCAGGAACTGGTTCAACAGCCAGCTGTTAAAACCATGAGCCGATTTTTTTTTTTTTTTATGACATCATTTAAAGGGAATGATGCCAGCTAATCAGAATGGCTGTGCTTCTTTTCCCTTTAACATTATGTCACTAAGCCGGCGTCACGTGGTATTTCAGCCAATCAGATTGTGGGAACCAATTCCCCAATCTGATTGGTTGTTGCACACCATGTGACGGAGTCATTTTAGGTCAAGCATGTGACGTCATCCAAAGGGAGTCACATGGTGTACAACAACCAATCAGACTGGGGAATTGGTTCAGGGAAATGAAAAGCGAGCTTGGGATGAACTTTTCCCTTTCCTATTGTTTGTGGTACGAGAAGTTCCCAAGTCTCCACTGGTTTCTCTCCATTTGAGATCCTATATGAATGCCAGCCCCGGGGTATTCTGGACTTACTGAAGGAATGCTGGGAGGAGGAGCCCTCCCCCTCCAAGAATACCCTTCAGTATGTAATAGACCATAGAAACTACCTAGACATGATAAGTCAGTTTGCTAAGGGAAATCTTAAGTCTGCTCAAGAACATCAAGAGAGGCAGTATAACCAAAATGCCTGCATAAGGGTCTTCTAACCTGGGGACCTAGTGATGCTGCTATTACTGACTTCAGAGAGTAAACTCATTGCGAAGTGGCGGGTCCTATCCAAGTTCCCCGCCGCACTGGGGTCCAGGAAGGCTAAACAAATCTACCACCTAACCCTCCTGAAACCCTGGAAAGATGAGATCTCTATTCATCGACACTTTGAAAGGAGGGACGGATTTGGGTTCACAGCCTCCAAAGGCTAGTACTTATAATGACCATCAGGTCCCTATGGGAGGTCAGTTAACAATGGAACAACGGTCAGACCTACTGGAATTATGTGACCAGTTTCCAGGTGTATTTTCCGAGTTGCCAGGGCAGACTGATTTTGTGTCTCATAGGATTGAGAATTTTAAGAAGCCCTTCATAATTCAGACGGATACTTCTGAGTTAGGACTGGGGCAGTTCTGTCCCAACAATTTTAAGGTTTTGAACACCCCATATTGTTCATCATCCGGAAGCTGTTCCCAAGGGAAGTGAGGTATTCTGTCATTGAGAAAGAGTGCCTCGCCATAAAATGGGCAATTGAGGCCTTGAGGCATTATGTCATGGGGGTACACTTTACCCTGGTCACTGACCATGCACCCTTGAAATTGGTTAAATACAATGAAGGGCACAAACTCGAGGTTGACCTGGTTGTATATGGCCCTCCAGCACTTCTCTTTTTATATACAGCATATGCCTGGGAAGGAGCATGGGAATGCCGATTTTTGGACACGAGAAGGAGTGGAGGGTCAAGCTTCAGCCGTGTGGGGCCCTAGCCACACACAAACAGGGGAGGTATGTGAAAGGTACTGATAATTAAGCCTGGAAAACATACATCTGAGTCCTTCATCCAGAACTCAGAAGGTTAACTCAGTAAGAATAGTTGGTCAATCAGGAAGTAAGCGGGGACAGATGACAACCAGCTTGATAAGGGAGCTAATGCTTGTAGAAGGTGGCTGACTCCGACTACAGAGCTGTTCTGTGAGAGCTTATCCAGAAGGATTTCCTAACTGCTCTCTAGGGACACAGATTCCCAACCAAAGATACAGTAAGGACTTTCATATTGTTTCATAACCATTGTGATATATGTTTAGGGGTTAAGAACTGGACAAAGTCAGCCAGCCTGATAGATAGGACGTGGAGTGTTTAGCAAGATCACCTTATGGGGATTAGGTGTTCTTTTTTTTTGTTGTGGAGAAATAAAACCACTCAACATTTGGTTTACCCTGAAACTGCAAGTGTGGACTATTGTCTGACCTCACCTACAGGCCGTCTTGCCACACTCATCCACTTCCATTTGTCCACTTGCTTATTGCACCTCCTAAACCATAGGCCCAAGCAACCCTGAGGCGTGGTAGACCATGCGCAAGGAGGCCTAGTGAGCCTGCCCATTCTTGGGCATGAAGAGGAATAGATGACTTTGTTTTTTTGGTGGGGTGGGGGTGTCTAAAATAAACATGAGGTTTTTTTTTTCACTTTTACTGTTTGCACACAGTGAAGTAACTGAGTGGGAATAAAATCTCTGTTAACTACTTCTGTCTCTTGTTAATTATTGTTATAATATGTAGACACTTTTCTATAACCTTATGTAATGCACACAAGAATACATACCATATTAGTCTGACAGACATATCCTACATTCACTTTAATCACAAAAACTTTGTATAGTTTATTACATGAACTTAATGACACATTATCAGATGCATCTTTTGCTGTGTTTCAGACATTAATATGATCCATAATACATATCTTTCTTTGACACATGTTGTCACGTGCGACCCCCTGCTAGTACGCGACCTGCACACGGGACAAGGGTTAATACCGACGCTCGCAAGTGTACCCACTCTTCACCCACTCAGGGGTCCCTCAAATGGGCTGTATCTCTCCTCAAGCTGTCCCAATATACCACCGCCAACACAGGCACACAGGTGAGCGCGTGATTTTAGATATGCAACCGGGGTTAATACACAAGGCTTCTCTAGCAACCCCTCTTTCTCCTCTGCAAGAAACCAGCGAGTTAGTCTTAACCCCTACTCAATTGCACATCATAACCGTCCACTGCCACCACCTGAGGTTATGCAGATATGATAAAAGATCTTATACTAAAATATCCATCAGAGCCTCAGGTCCCTGTTTATTATAAGAGGATCTACAGTATGCACTCTAACACAAAATCAGTTGTAGTAACATGTGCCCAAATGTAGCAAGTTATTCTCTCCAGCATGCACAAAGTTCATTCAGAGCCCAAAACCTTACTTATTAAATGGTTTAATATATATAAAAATACAGTGCTTGAATTACAGAAAAGGTATAACCAAATAAACATACAGTTGTTACAATATAAGGCATAACAGCTTCTTAAAATAAAAGGGGTAAAACAGAAAATCCTATACAGAACATTACTACATGCTACTGTATGGATTTTTCCCAGAGAGGCACTGGTTCAGAAGGTGAGGTCTGCCATGCTTTCCAAGAATGCCCCTGTTCAGATCTGCTGTTTTACAACCTGGCCCAGACTTAAGTACAATTCTCTCTTAGGGCACCTTCATGAGCCCACCCCTTCTACAACATACCTTGAAGCTGTTCTCCCCCAACCCTGTCTGTAGACCTTGATTAATTCAATTGACACCTTGAGTGGGCCATCCACATGGACACCCCATATCAAGTAAATCCCTTTGAAATTCAGAGCAGTTCAAAGAAACAGTTCTGACCTGTTTCAAGCTCAGCATTTAGTATTCTTGTTAAAAGTGGAGCTCATTAACCCCTTAAGCACCAGAGGGATTAAAAATACCCAGTATCTCATGACATTATCATGACACATGTAATGTCTTATACTTAGTGGAATCATTTGGGTACCACTGTAGACATTCAAATTTAGCAATCTAATATTTCTCTGGTTAATGCAAAGGCATTGTAACGCTAATCACGTTTGTGGATATGTGTTACGAATATTGATATCTCCTTGATAAAGTGCCACATAGGCATGAAACGCGTGGGAATATTTTCCTTCAGACTGCTACTTACTTGTATGTCCAAATAAAGCCATTTACATTTCTCCACTTACCTTGGTTCCCGCACAACTTTTTTGGATGCTATATTGATTGCTGTTGCTCTGATTCTCTTCTGTTTCTTCACGTTATCATCCCAGTCCAGGAGGCACACGACTTGGGGGATGCCGAGGAATCCACACCACTACACATAAGCGGGTTGCTTTATAAATAAATGTTTTTACATTACTTACTCCATACACCTGCAACTGTTTTGACTTAGTCCAATAAATAAAATGTTGATTCTTTTAAATTGTCTTTATAAATAAATGTTTTTACAGTACTTATTCCATACACCTGCAAATGTTTTGACTTATCCAATACATACAATGTTGATTAAACATCCGCAATAATAATAAAAAATAATGAAAATAATAATAAATGGAATATACATATGTCCCAGAAAGCGGGATAAGAGAAAAAGAAAAAAGGGGGAGAAGGGGGGGGAGAGAAAAATAAATAAATTAATCATGGAGAAAATGTTGTAAGGTCCATTCAACATTTAAACCATTTGGTTGAAGGGTATTAAGAGAAAAAATCCATTTCATTTCTTGTTTATTGAGGCGATTAAGCCTATCACCACCTCTAATGTTAAGGGGAACATGTTCAATGCCAAAGAATCGAAAGTTCCCTAACCCACCAAAGGGACACTGAATGAAATGTTTTGACACTGGATGTAAAATGTCCTGTTTATTGATGAGTCTAATGTGTTCAGAAATCCTAACATGTAGAGATCGTATGGTCCTACCCACATATTTGAGATTACATCCACAAACAATAACATACACCACATAACTGGTATGGCAATTAATAAAAGTTCTAATCCTATGTCTAGTAACAGGATATGATGTATGAACTCTTTTGGTGGGTAGGGCATATTGGCAATATCTGCAGAACCCACATTTATGGAAACCTTTATGTATATTACTCACAGGTGATTGATGTCCTGACTGAAAGAGACTTTTTGAAATAGAAGAAGCTAAGGTATTTGCCTTTTTGAATGCCAACCTGGGTCCATGTTGAGTAATTGTTTTCAGATCAGAGTCTAATTCAAGTATACTCCAATGTTTAGAAACAATATGTCGGATCTGTGATGCCTGTTTACTATATTTGGTGATAAATAAAGGACTATCACAGAACCGACTCTTTTTTTGTTTGTTATATTTGACTAGACTTGTTCGATCAAGAGATTCAGCATTCATAAATACTTGATGTACATCTTGTTTAGAATATCCTCTTGCTAGAAATTTGGAACTTAGTGTCTGCGAATGCTGAAGAAAAGATTCCTGGTTAACCTTTTATACCTTAAAAATTGACCCTTAGGGATCCCACAGATCAGGGATCTTGGGTGACTACTCTTTGCATGTAGGTAAGAGTTCCTAGAATGGGGTTTAGTAAAAATGTCAGTTTGAATAATAGTATTAGGGCCACCATGGAGTGTCACATCCAAATAATTAATCTTATATATATCGGTTTGATATGTGAAATTAAGATTAACATTATTAATGTTAAAGATATGGAAAAAAGTGTGCAAACTATGTAAGTCACCGTCCCAAATAAAAATCAAATCATCGATGTATCTTTTATAAAAAATAATATTAGAACAAAAATTATTAGTGCTACAGTAGGTATGACATGATTTTTTTTAACTGTCACATGATAGAGAGATATATAGCTATTTGACAGTGGCTGGTGAACCACGCATGTATTGTTCAGTATAGTTCTATGTTAATTTAATTTGGCAAAACTTTCTAGATCAGGTACAGTATGCGTACCATTTGTTATATTTAGAATATTATTACAATCACAGTGGTGCAACTATTTACTGCATGTTTTTCTAAGTATGCGAAGTGTTTATGAGCATGCTTCATGTAATCATAATGAAATGAGACGAAACGGTTACGTAGACAATCTTTCAGGTCACATTAATTATCCGATACAACACTTTGCAGACGTGTATGTGATAAAAAAGGACGGTGAACCACTGTTCATTTGATAGTGGTCTTCAACAGCTGCCTAAATTGTCAATGTATCCACTGTTATGTTTCATAATTACATACAGTTCTGTGCATTGCATTTTAGACAGCAATGACATTGTTGTAAAACATTTTGTTCACTATATAAGTAGATAATCATTCTGCAGTTGTTCATAGACTTTCATACATACAAAGTTAACTTGTTTCATCGTGCTATTGGGACATGTTATACAGAAACTTCCCTATGCAGATGCGAAAACATATGATTGCCTGTGTTCTCTTATGATGGTTAGAGAATTAACATTGCTGTGCTTCATAGCTGATATGCTGCTGAAGGGTATGATATCTTGCAAGATGCATGCACAACTCATGTGTTTGCAAACACAGAACATACGTGCCTCGTGCGCAGGGACTGCATGGTTATTGCCGTGTGTAAAAAACATCTGACATAAGTATTTAGCAACCTCATGTATAATTACGAGTGAAAACTATCAATTCGACATATCTGTGTACTACCTTTGTGGCTCAAGACCGTTACAGTATGTACGTGTGGTTTACAGTCGGGTCGTGTCATACACTTATTGACATGTACACAGTGTTGTCATTTGGCGCACAAACATGTTTAGTTGTCATGGTGTTGGTGGACCTGTGGATACCAACTGTTGTCTCCTCATTGGCCAACAGATAGGATGGGGCATAGTGCAATGGTCCGCCACAGTGTCATGTCGTTGGATGGTCAAGGTCCAAAGATTAACACATTCCCATGTGGACAAGATGGAGCTTCAGTAGTGGTTTTCTCTAATTTTTGCGTGTCTCCATTGCGTAATTGACGCATAAAGACATTTCCACTGTTACATTATGGTATTGTTTAGGTCTTAAAGTGCGCGATAGCATGCCCCATTGCATTGTATTGGCAAGTATATATTTTATTATTTTTTTTGTTTATGCAGGGAAAATGCAATGAACACTCATCTTTGATAATAGTACTGCGGCCTTGAACGCAGTTGCACTTTCATTGTCGCAGTTGTAACGAACGTGTAACCTACTTACTAGTGTCACCCATTTAATGTTAGAATGTAAACAATCGTGTCTAGTGTGTCACACTTGTGGCTGTTTTTTTCTGCCTATTGTAACACCTTTACATTAGTGTCCTTCATGTAAAGAGAACATGTGTATTTCTTCATTGCTGCCAACTGCAATATGTGTTGTCTGAGTTAATAAACGCTCCATTCTAAGATGAACTTCACAATTTGATAGTGGATAAAAACTCGCTTACACCAAGGAGAATATATTAACCTATGCATACGGTTGCTGTGTGTGTGCTTTGTATCCTTTGTGTGTCAAACCCACTCATATTGTTTTTTATTAACATTATGAATGTGTTGTACTTAGCACATTATTTCACATAATATACATTGCGGCCCCATGTTTCGTTAACTCACATTCATAATTCTTAGCCATGTGTAACTGTGTATGTAATGTTTGGTACAACAGTACCTCATATATGTATTGAAGTCCACTGTTAAGGGGTTTAGTACATGTGCCGCATCAGATCCTGCTTTGTGGGTGATTTTGTAGCTGAATGACATGCAGCTTCATAAGTCTGAAATCAACATACATCTGTTTAAATTATTTATACACATATTGTTCATGAATAAAATTACCTTGTCGATTTTTGTGTAAAATTTAATTCATTTACTGCAAGGTAAGTGTAAATAAGTGACATATTACATTGGCCCAGGAAAACCCACTAGTTTTGTAATAATAATAAAATTTAGCATATTAGCGTAGCTCCATTTGTGTAACGAACATGTTATGTCTGAAGAACATTGCACATGTTTTCTGTAATGAAATGCAACAAGCCTGTCTAATTGTTGCGCCGTATGTGAAACGGTGTCATTATATGCTACAACAGGCAACAGCAGGTGTCTCAGTAGTTGCTACCTGTTGCAAGAAAGTTAGTACTTCTTCTGAAACAAGAACATTAATGATGTCTTTCATAATACTTTCTTTTGCTACACAGTGGGATACGCTTCTTTGGTAATTTAGGATGCTATGTTGTGTCAATCCCTATTGTGTTAATAGTGGACACTGTAGCAGACCGACAACTATATTTGTAAACCTTTTCACTATATGTTATAACACAATTCGTATAATTATATGCACGACAGCAGGCCAATTTCTATTTTTCCTTGCATAGTTCACAGAAATATCAGGCAGCCTTCATTGCATGTCATATTATACACACAACCTACGACGGTTATGAATATTCTGAATTCACAAGTCAATCTGTATGAACAGGTTCATAACATGTGTGCACAAGGGCCTTAACAGTTACAAGTTTTGTTGCTTTATATCTAGTTCAAATGTGTGTACACAACTGCATGTGTAAGCTTTCAATATGTAGCAGTGTGCTGCATCTCAGAATTGTTCGTGTCATATACATTTGGCAATTTTAGCATTTATCTGTAAAGCATGTAGTGGAATGTTTTAATAAAAAGGAAGCAGGAAAGGCTAGTCATGAATGTTCTATTCCATAGCTGTATTTCATAGATGTTATTCGTACAGATATCCTCTGCGTGATTTGTGAAGAATTCATTGGTACTGTAGCAAGAGGGCATCTGTAAGGACAAAGTACACATTACATTTACATACAAATATACATAATTTATAACATTGACACGCATGATTTTTATGTCCTTACCACACATTTGATGTGCATCACAGCTGTATTTTGGAACCATGAATTAGCCCTCTGCTGTGCAATGGGTACGCACAAAACTTTTTATTTTTATGAACAAATATTTTTCTAACCACCACAAAGTTATTTCGATCACACTCAAGGAACTTCCGCATGGATGTGCGCGCGCAAAACGACTTGCGCGCGCACTAATAAAATAGGCATACACAATTAGCACATAATATGACACGGGCTGCTGAGTAAATTTACAACATGTACACGTCACAGGAACACGCGTCATTTCATTTAGAAACGGGTTATTGTGCGCGTATACTGCTGCGGCCGAGTTTATTCGAGCATTTGCCCGTTCTCGGCCGCAGCAGTAGCCTGGCGCGCGCCAGAGGGTGACGGGCGCGCGCCGAAGCAGCGGAAGAGCGCCCTCCGATCGGGGCGCTCTCCCTCCCGCTGCCGGGTCCGCCGGGTCCCCCGGAACCCCCTGCCGCCATCCCTCGGGGAGCCCTGGACGCGCGTGCAGGGGGCGCACGCTCCCGATGATGCGTGACCGAGGGGCGGCCACTAGCAAGCCGGGAAATCTCCCGGCTTGCGGATCTGGCCGCAGTGCAATAAACTGTGTCGCCAGTGTACATGTTATATTATACGTATAAAATCGTAAAAACATTCATATATTTAAATGTAACAACATAGCACATGTACACTGGCGACACACTTTATTCGAGCTTGGCTAGTCCCACGAATTCGGGTATACCCGGGTGTATTGAGGTTTGTGACTGTTTTCTGCCCGAGTGCATTGAGTTATTTTCCAAGCAGGGATTGAAGCATTTTATTCCCGCTGGCTGCAATACTGCACAGTATATATATATATACTGCATTACAATTCATGATTTTATGCCATCTGGTAGACACGCGAAGCATTGCAGCCTATTAAATCCTAATCATTATCATTTAACAGATCAGCCGCCCATCAGCCAGGCATGAACCCAGGCTGGGAAGGCAAATGCAACGGGGCTTGTCAGAGGTGAGGAGTGGCGCATTCCAGGTATCTGCCAGGTACATACCGGGTATTTGCTCGAATAAAGTGTGTCGGTGCAGTACATGTTGTGACTAAGGAACTACATAGAGAAATGTTAACAAGTGTTAATGAAACACATTTAACTATATGGCGTTGATAACAAAGTCACAAATAATTTTATATATATATATATATATATATATATATATATATATATATATGAAAACAACAGGGAGAAAGCAACCTTTTAAATAGCACACGGACATAAATGAAAGTGTAACAAATAGAATTTTATTCAGGTGATTAAAACAGGGGATGAAATATAAAAGAAGAGGGGGGCTCAACACTACCTAGACATAATGGACCTGGAGGCAAGGGTCTAAGATAAAGATCCAAAGCAAGACATATACAGGGTACAGGTGGCTTTGTCTAAGCACACCTGCGTGACAATCAACCTACACTGAGATCTTGTGACCACATGTAAAAATATTATGCCTTATAATTTGATGCAATGTTTTACATGAAATAGTACACAAGACTAAGGGGTAACAGATTGCAAAATACGTCACCACTCAGTAGGTAGATGTCACAGACAAAGATAGGTCAGAACTCCATGTCAGATGGAAAAAGGTAGGGGCCCCCCTCAGCAAGACTCCCACTCCCATTGGATCCCACTCAAACTGGACATTTTATTTTATTTTTTTGCTAATGGTGAACCAAATTGTTGAACAGCATATGGTTTTTTTTTAATCCCACTCCCAATCCCAGGTTTTTATCACCTGAATAAAATTCTATTTGTTACACTTTCATTTATGTCCGTGTGCTATTTAAAAGGTTGCTTTCTCCCTGTTGTTTTCATATTCATTTAACCTTTAGCACCACTGTTTAGTCACACTATATATGACTTATGAACAGGTGTTCTGGACACAATCTATTTAAGTGCGATATTCCTGTGTGTTATAATATATATATATATATATTGCAGACATTCCCAAACTTATGTCCATGTTATAAAGAAAGAGTCTGAATATGTGCTAACAAGAGAAACACTCGATTATATAGCGGTAACATTTGCACATCAAAGAGATACATGTGCAATGATATGTATATATATATATATATTTTTTTTTATATATTTTATTATTAGCATTAGCAATGTTATTAGTATTGAAGCATCATTTCTTGTAATTATTACCATGTATGTTTTGTCATTTGGATGTAGCACTGAGCACCCCCTGTGTTTTCCTATATATATATATATATAGCCTATAGTGAACCATGTTAAAAATGGTTTTTGAAGCAAAAAGTGGCACGGTGTGCTCATTTGCATGTCATTTCCCAGAATCCCTTGCTGCAGTGGAAGTGCTGTGTGCTGGGTGATAATGGTGAAAGGCGGGGTTGCAGACCTGCCTAAGACATGCAGATGAGCATACAGTTGTATTTACATTTGCATATTTGCTTTGCTGGGGAGGGTTTTTGTCACTTTTTTTACTCACCATAACTTAACTCAGTATATATATATATATATAGTATTGTACATATCTTTGCTCATGTATCTCTTTGATGTGCAAATGTTACCGCTATATAATCGAGTGTTTCTCTTGTTAGCACATGTTCAGACTCTTTCTTTATAACATGGACATAAGTTTGGGAACGTCTGCAATGGTGCTTGTGTTTTTCTGCGCAGACATGCTGTGTGTGTCAGTGTTTACAGTGTGACAATGGTGATGCCTGTGCATCTGTGTGTCTGAAGTGTGCCCCACTTTTTTGCCTTTGTGAAGGATATGGTTTTATGTGTGTGTTTAGGTGTGTTTACGTTCACCGGTGCTTCAGTGTATATGTGTCATTAGGAGTGTAACATGAGCTTAAATTCTGCAGCAGCGTGTGTGTGTTGAACGCGTATATGCTTTATATATGTGTGTCAGTTGTTTGCATGTTTCTGTGTGCATGCCTGTTTATTCCCTTGGGGTTCATAGATAGACAACATGTGTGCTTTCAACATGACATGCATTGTTAAATAAACATACCATGAGAACAACTATTACACATATTTACCGGTGTTGACTTCTTCAAAATTGTGCTGTCTCGTACAGGTTGTTAGGCTGTGCCAAAGGTTGGTCAGCAAATGTCAAATCCTGCTGCATATACAGTACATGAATAGCGACCCCCCCAGCTATAGGCGGGGGGGTTTCATGACCAGGGGGGGGGCGGCCTTCCCCCCTCTGGCCCGCCCCCGCATCGCCCTCGCCTGTCCAGGGGAGGGCCAACCGTGGCTTCTTAAGGCCAAGCTGGCGGGGGCAAGTCCTCTTTGCCTCCCGCCAGCGAATTCGGAAGGACCTCCAGCCTGGATCTCTCCCCGCACTCTCCTGCATCGGCCACGTAAGTTAGCCTTTCCCCAGGGGGGGGCCTCCCTTCTCCGATTGGGAGCGTAGCGCGGGGTAGACCCCCCACCTCCCTCCCTTCTCAGAAGGTTCAGGACCCCTTTTGTCCGGCGGGGAACAGTGGTCGGGGCAGGGGTATTTTGTGCAGGGAGAGGGGGTCTGGCGGAGGCATGCGACCCGTGGAGGCAGTGCCGGGTAGGAGCGGGCCGGTACCCCGTCGCGCGTACAGGCATACGGGACGCGGGCTGGCCCCCCCCTCCCTCCCGGTGCCTCATGGTTCCCGCAGCCATGGGGCTGGCGGCGCTTGCGCTCCTCCACGTGGTGGGGGGAGCTCTATGGAGAGGCGCACGCGGTCGGGGGAGGGGGGAGCAACCAGCCATGCAGCTGGAGAGGCGGCTGCTCCTGCGGTTCCCCTCCTCACTCCCTTCGTTCAGGGGATCGAGAGGGAGTACAAATACTCAGGGCACGTAAAAAAATAAATAAACAAATAATAAGTTAATAAATAAATAAGAATAAATAAATGTGGTGGGTATGTATAGGTATATGGGATATATATGTGGGCATACATGGGTACGTGTATGTAGATAGGTGGATATCATGCATGTATGCTTTTGGGTAGGTATATATATGTGTGTGTGTGCGTATATGTATATTTATCTGGATAGATGCATGTATGGGTATATGGGTATATGTGTGTATATGTATATATATATGGGTGTATATATATGTATACGGATATATAGGTGGGTATATATGTATATATATGTATATGGGTTTATGCGTATGTGTATATATGCATGGGTAGATGTATTTATGTATGTATGGGTATTTATACGGGTATGTATATACATGTGGGTGCATACATGTCTATAGATATGGGGGTCTGAGTATGTAGATATGGGTATTTAGGGGTGACATGTGCAGAGATGTGTGTGTATATATATATATATATGTATGTGGGTATATATATATGTATATGTGTATATATACATATATGTATATGGGTGTATGTGTATATATGTATGGGTAGATGTATGTATAGGTATTTATACGGGTATGTATATGCATGTGGGTGCATACACGTCTATATATAGGGGTCTGAGTATGTAGATATGGGTATTTAGGGGTGACATGTGCAGGTATGTGCGTGCAGATGCTTCACGGTCTGCTCCCGCAGTTAAAGTTTCGGTGCAGGGGGGCACGCTGAGGCGCAGGTGCGTGTGCGGGTATATATATATGTATACGGGTACATATATATATATGTGTACATGGGTGCATGTAAATCTGTGCATACGTATGTGTATGTAGGCATGTATGTGTATGCGTATGGGCACATGTAGATGCGTGCGTGCGTGTGTGTGGGCACAAGTAGATGCGCGCGTGTGTGTGGGCACATGTAGATGTCAATGGAGCTCTTTATCTACTGACATTATAAACTATATAAATATACTGTAGTATTTATTAGATGATAAATACTTGTTTATGGGAATCACAATGCTTAGCATTTATGCTTGGTTACTTTTATCTGAATTCCCCAATTAATTCATGTGGAAGGGGTGCAGGTGCGTATGGGTGCACATGGATGTGCGAGTGGGTTGTGGGGCACGTGGATGCGCATATGCGTGTGGGCGCACGTGGATGCGCGCGTGTGTATGGGCGCGCGTAGATGCGTATGCGCACGTGGATGCGCGCGTGTGTGGGCACACGTAGATGCGCACGTGTGTATAGGGGCACACTTAAATGCGTAAATGCACGCGTGTGTGTATATGGGCACACGTAAATGCGCGCGTGTGTATATGGGCACACGTAAATGCGCGCGTGTGTATATGGGCACACGTAAATGCACGCGTGTGTATAAGGGCACACGTAAATGCGCGCGTGTGTATAAGGGCACACGTAAATGCGCGCGTGTGCATAAGGGCACACGTAAATGCGCGCGTGTGTATAAGGGCACACGTAAATGCGCGCGCGTGTGTATAAGGGCACACGTAAATGCGCGCGTGGGTATGAGAGCACACGTAAATGCGCGCGTGTATAAGGGCACACGTAAATGTGCGCGTGTGTATAAGGGCACACGTAAATGCGCGCGTGGGTATGAGAGCACACGTAAATGCGCGCGTGTGTATAAGGGCACACGTAAATGCGCGCGTGTGTATAAGGGCACACGTAAATGCGCGCGTGTGTATAAGGGCACACGTAAATGTGCGCGTGTGTATAAGGGCACACGTAAATGCGCGCGTGGGTATGAGAGCACACGTAAATGCGCGCGTGTGTATAAGGGCACACGTAAATGCGCGCGTGTGTATAAGGGCACACGTAAATGCGCGCGTGGTATAAGGGCACACGTAAATGCGCGCGTGGGTATAAGAGCACACGTAAATGCGCGCGTGGGTATGAGAGCACACGTAAATGCGCGCGTGTGTATAAGGGCACACGTAAATGCGCGCGCGTGTGTATAAGGGCACACGTAAATGTGCGCGTGGGTATGAGAGCACACGTAAATGCGCGCGTGTGTATAAGGGCACACGTAAATGCGCGCGTGGGTTTGAGAGCACACGTAAATGCGCGCGTGTGTATAAGGGCACACGTAAATGCGCGCGTGGGTTTGAGAGCACACGTAAATGCGCGCGCGTGTATAAGGGCACACGTAAATGCGCGCGTGGGTATAAGGGCACACGTAAATGCGCGCGTGGGTATAAGAGCACACGTAAATGCGCGCGTGGGTATGAGAGCACACGTAAATGCGCGCGTGTGTATATGGGCACACGGAAATGTGGGCGTGTGTATATGGGCACACGGAAATGCGGGCGTGTGTATATGGGCACACGGAAATGCGGGCGTGTGTATATGGGCACACAGAAATGCGGGCGTGTGTATATGGGCACACGGAAATGCGGCCGTGTGTATATGGGCACACGGAAATGCGGCCGTGTGTATATGGGCACACGGAAATGCGCGCGTGGCTGCTGTGGGGGACTGCGTAGCTGCTATAGGCTAAGAACAGTTTGGCGAGCGCACACGCAGCGTTGAGTAGCTCAGGGCCCAGTTAAGCGACCATTCACCCCCCCACACACACAGCACCACACAGCAGCATGGCATCAATGGCAGAGCAGTTCCGCCTTCTTCAAGCCGAGGTGGAAAGCCATGACGAGGCATGGCTGGACCGGCGGCTGCGGGCGCTGTTCTCAGCGAGACCAGCACATGGCACTAAGGCCGCTCCCCGTGGGAAGGGGACGCGGAGGGCGCTGCAGCACAACGCGTCAGGCGACAGTCCTCAGTCAGCATTGCGCGCTAGACAGGCGGCAGGCAGAGAGGCCGCGCTCCACAGGAAGGGAGCGCGGAGGGTGCTGCAGTGCAAGGCGGCAGGCGAAGTTCAGCAACCGCACGCAGGGCGGCAGCCTTCGGTAACGGTACCGCAAGGCAGAGCGTCACAGCGGCCAGGTCGGGCCCCAGCGATGGTTGGGAGGACTTCGACCGCTAGGACGCAGGACAAGGCGGATCGGCGCGCAGGTCGGCCCGCCAAGGGGGGCGGTGACTTCCAGCCACCGTGACGCGGAACACGGCATCACGGCACGCCACACGGCCGCCCGTTGCTGACACGGGCGGTGTCACTGTCAGGATTTCGCCTGCAGAGTCGGCAGGGCCAAGGAGACCAGGACGGCCAACCGCAACCGCGGTTGGTGCCAGTGTGTTTCGTAGAGCAGAGAATCCAGCATGGTTCGACTACGCGGAGCCGGCATCAGGCGAAGGGCGAACCAGGTCGCTGCCCAGGTCTCTTCCTCACGGGAAGCCACGGATGGGTAAGAAACCCGCGGCATTAAAGAGGGGGCGGCTGCGCGACAGGACGAATGCTTTTAGGCGTTGGCTGGCATCACAGGTGGTCTGCACAGAGCACGAGGGCACAGGCGAGGCTGCAGGGAGGGACATTCCAGGGGGTGCAGCAGGCGTAAGGCAGGCAGCGCCAGGGCTATCCCTGGATCCATCGACGCTTAGTGCAGCAGGGAAGGAGAGCTTCACGGCAGCCTTGGTAGACATGCTGAAGGCTTTGGAGCCACAGGCATCAGTTTCCTTCGGTGCAGGGACTTCAACGGTGGCAGGTGAGGCAGTTGCAGCGTTAGGAGTTGCAGCTGCATGGGGGGTGCACATCGGCGATGGGGCAGTGGCATCAAACCTCGCCACAACGGCCTCAAGCCTGACCCCGGTGTCTCCTCCTACGGCCGGGGTCGTCGGCACCACTTGTTCCCTTCCCATTGCAGCCGGGGGTCCCGGGTTTATTAGCTCCCCCAGCCTCATCGACCCCGGTGTCTCTTCTCACGGCCGGGGTCCCGGACGCCGTTTCAACGCCAAAGGTAGCGCTTCCGGCAGGGGCTTTTTCAACGCCACAGTTGTGCATCACTAATGAGTTGGGCACACATTTGACAAAGGAAGAAAAGGAGACTATTTGGGCGGGGGATTTTGTGAAAATCCTGTCACTACTACCCGATTACAGAGAGGCGCTGGCCATTTACGAGGTTGAGGCAATCATTAGCACTCTTTGGAGCATTGCGAGTAGGGGAGCTAGTCTGCACTTCTAGGAAGGGGGGTGGCGGCCTGCAAGCGGGGGCGTGGGCAGGTTTGTTGCGCAGTGCGGGGGCTGGGGGATAAGACACCCGGATTTCGATGCTAGCGCAGGGGGTTTGTCGATGGCAGATGGGGCACACATGGCAGAGGTGGGGATAGACCTGGTTAATCTCAGCCTACAGGAGGGATGGGAGAGGGTCCTGGAGTGGTTGGCGGCACGACCCTAGTTTAAGGGGGGTTAAATAGGGCCGTCGGTGGCGGCTCGTGGGGGGTAGGTGCTTGTTCTTGCCAGACTGGGAGCTGGGCCGTTTGAGCCCGGGGGGAGCACGAGTGGGCGAGGTCAGATATTCATGACGTCGATAACCCGCTCGCGCAGATGGCAGCGGCGCGGGGCCGGCTGACCCTCCCCTCCCCCTCCTGGAGAAAGTACACTCTGGCGAGGAGTGGCATTTACCCCTCGTAGTTTATGTATTAATAAATAGCCGCGGGCAATTTTACCTCCAGTTTACCGTCTCCTGTCGTTATTTTGGTTATGCAAGGGAACAAAGCGGGCGGGGGGGAACCGCCTGACCGCCTCCCTGGTCAAGCGACCCCCCCCAGCTATAGGCGGGGGGGTTTCATGACAAGGGGGGGGCGGCCTTCCCCCCTCTGGCCCGCCCCCGCATCGCCCTCCCGTGGCTTCTTAAGGCCAAGCTGGCGGGGGCAAGTCCTCTTTGCCTCCCGCCAGCGAATTCCCACCCACCCGTCCCCTTAATTAGGTTGGGGCAATCCAGCGGTAACCGTTAATGAAGCGTGGGCGGGGGATTTGTAACATGGGATATGTACTGTATGTGGTGTTAATGCTTCTCTGTTCTGTTGCAGTATGGAAGTCTGTTACTCTGCTGATCTTGAAAGGAACAAGGTTCCAAGCAGGAGGGGTCGTTGATCGGCTTTGCCTTTGTCGCGGCGGCTCGTGGGGGGTAGGTGCTTGTTCTTGCCAGACTGGGAGCTGGGCCGTTTGAGCCCGGGGGGAGCACGAGTGGGCGAGGTCAGATATTCATGACGTCTATAACCCGCTCGCGCAGATGGCAGCGGCGCGGGGCCGGCTGACCCTCCCCTCCCCCTCCTGGGGAAAGTACACTCTGGCGAGGAGTGGCATTTACCCCTCGTAGTTTATGTATTAATAAATAGCCGCGGCCAATTTTACCTCCAGTTTACTGTCTCCTGTCGTTATTTTGGTTATGCAAGGGAACAAAGCGGGCGGGGGGGGGGAACCGCCTGACCGCCTCCCTGGTCATGTGCTACTGCAGCTTCTTGCAGATTTTCTGCCGCTGATGGAGCCATCGGTGGAGGCTAGTCACCTTCTTTAACAGCATAACTTTGTTCCGGGAATAGTTGGGAGACATTTCTCACAATCTCACTTGCATCTTGTTCGTACTGCAAATCATACAGCGGTTGCCACTGTGCAGTATTACCGCTGGAAGCAACAGCAGGAGCCTTCCCCTGATGTAACGCATTTTTGGATAAGCTGTTTCGCAATAAATAGGTTCCATTCTGGCATTTTATCTTAAAGGAACCTTTTACTTCCCAACAGCATTGGTTCTCATCTTCGCGTGGCATTACTCTAACAAAACATTGCTGGACTGTTAAAGTGTGTCTTACTGTATTTTGCCAATTGTGTGGCTCATTCTTTGATTTGTAGTAAGGATATTTACCTATAATGTATGCATAAATTTCCTGCGTTGTGGCTCTGTGATCTTCTGTACATTTTCGATCGCTTGAAAAATTAATTCTCTAAATATTATATGTGGTCATGTGTGCATCTCCGACAATCCCGCCATGTCCATCTAAGTGTTGGTCTTGGTTTAAAATGAAATCCTTTGCAGCATAGATGTTTGCAGTAGTGAGAAGTTTAATAATTTTTTACACCCTCTTCTTATTCTCAAGGACAGCAAACAATGTGCATTCTGTTACTATGTGACTCTCCCACTAACAGGTGTGCTAAATAAGTGGATTCCTTACTGCTTCCTGGCCAAAATAATTATTCTGTGCACCCTTTAATCGGCATTATTTGAGATAGTGAGGAAAAAATAACAATTGGCAACGTTCTTTTAAACATTCCACATTTTAATAATACTGTGAACTTTGACTAACTGTAACACAGTGGTATTGTAATTACAAAATGAACACATACATATTCCGCACAGCTCCAACCAATGTACTTTAAACCTTGTAACGGACCTATTGGTAATACATTAAACGTATCCTTTTATTTTTCTCTGTATTGTATAGCATAGCTGGTGCTATGTGTTTGGGGTCTTTACACACATGCAATTAGTAAAAATCGGAGCATTGCTTACCTAATAACCTGCATGTGCACACGTATGTGTGTCACATACTTCACACATACTAAACCTTGGAAACAAAAGAACAAAGACACAATATGACTTTATGTCCAAACTATCACAATGAGGTCACAATGAGACATGTGTAAGCTTTTGCAGCCACAGCATCACACCATTGAAACGGTGACCTCACTCATATGCTGTCTTTATTTATATGATTATTTCTGAGATCTTGTAGAAGACCTGGTTTTACTTTACACAAAGCCTTTTGCACCTCTCTCACGACGCGTTCTCGATGAGGTGGCAATTCTTATTTGTAAGGGTACACTGGCGATGACTTCACCCTCTGCCTGTTCTTCTTGCTCAGTCTGTATGCATGACAGCGGTGCTTTTTGGTCATCCTCGACAGCACTAACTTGTGGTGCCTGATGCTCATCGTGCATAGGATGTGCAGTTTCATTTGCAGGCTGCTTCACTTCCAATTGTATTAGTTCAGGCTCAGTTTGCTGATCCATTGCTTTCAACACATCCATGTTTTGCACATTTCTCCCTTGCAAGGACTGCTGTGTCTGATGATTATAAAAGTTGTACATGTGGGGAGCTGACATTGGAAGATACCCTTCATATGATTGATGACCGACATGTTGTTGTTGATGGTGTGTGTAAGGCGGGACAAAATTTGGCTGTGGATGCCGTCCATACGGTTGCCACACATATTGCCCTGCATGATGCTGGGAGGATTGTACCATTTGTGGGCATCCTTGTACCTGCTGGGGGTAAGCATGAACATTGGATGGGTTAAACAATTGGTGTGGTGTGAAAAACGGGAATTGTTCACCTTGTGCATGTTCAACATACACTCGCCGCACTTTCATGATGCCCCTGAGGATGGATGGATGTATTGATTTGTGAAAGTTGTGTAGCTGGTATAATAGACTTGGGAACTGAACTCAGTAATGTTCCATCAGCCGACAAGTTATCCTAAACATTTTTTGCCACTTCTGTGTTGTTTGGCCAAACTGTGGTAGCAGAGGGTGCCTTTATTTCAGCCACAGGGGGACTTTTATGTGGGGATGTGATTGGTCCTTGGTTGCTTGGAGAGTGTCCTACAGATGTTTCTGTGGAGAACACAGGTGAACCAAATGTGGACATGTCTGAAGTAGGCCTTCCTGCAGCACAATTAATTTTACAGGCCCGCAAACAGTTGTGCTCAATGAAGCTTCCTGCTATCGATTGCATTGTCCGATTCAACACTTTCAGCTCCACTGTGGTGGCATGCAAATTGTCTTTAATGCTGCTGATTTCTGCTAATATTCTGTCCTGCACATGAAGCATTTCATTATGCCTGGTTACATGGCTGTGCAACCATCATTCTTCAGACAGCTCTATTGCTGGACCAGTATGTTGGGGGACGACAAGAGGTACATCCCTTGCAGTGTTATTTCTGACTCCATGTAGACTTGACTGTGGACTGTCTGATGATACACCCGGGGATACATCGAGTCCAGAAATAAGACGAGGAGATGGAAGATCTATGCACATAAAATGTAGACACTGTTAACATAATGTTATTGTCGGCCAATATATAGCTTGACAAGTATGCATGTTAATATCATGTCCTGTACAACAGTAATTACACCTAAGGCATGATTAAGTAGTGAAGCATTATTATATGTTTCTGCTATTTAGCACCATAGAAACTGTAAGAGAACTGCATGTTTGTCGTTGTTCCTCACTTTAAAACTATATTGTCGCACTGCAGGGTCACCATATGGTTATGCACACGTTTACCGTGCACATATTTCCAATCTCAACACGTGGCCAGGTTTGATGTCACATACCAGGGCATATTCCTACAGTCTAATTATAAATCTAATTTCAATAGTCAAAAATATGGACAGATGTACAGTAGTACCACTAATACACACCTTCGTGAAGTGGTGCTGGAACTGTTACTGGGAAACATTGGCCTGTGCCTGTGCATGCATGTTGTACTATAGATTTCAGAGAAACAAGACTTCATATTACACATATAGTTATGTTACTATAAGATGTTAAGCGAAGAAGTGTTACATTTTTATAGAGTACTACACAATGTAATCAAGTATGGAAAACATGTTGTACAAGTGCATGCAAGTACTCTTTTGGTAACGTGTCATCGCAGTTTCATGAATGTTGTTGGTGTATATACAGTTTGCTCATTATAGCATACAATATATTTCCATGTAGTTAGTGTACTACGTACGTCTGTACAGCATAATATACAGAACATACACTATCTTTTTTTTATAACCATTCATGTACATGAATGTTGTATTGTGTTATGTCACTAGCATAATTATACAATTCATCACATGACTGTACGTCACGCATGTAAATATCATTAAAGTTACATGTTAAGGTGGTGTGTCTTCAGTACTATAAGGCTTGCAAAATTTCACATCCTATTTACTACATGCCCCATGCTGTTCATTCCTATGCTCTGTACAGTACTTGTATTTCAATATATATTAGGTAAACACACTAGATAACATAAAGCACAACAATGGAAATAGGAACACGCATCATGTATGAGTAACAGCAACACATGACACGGATGCCTAGTTCCATTGCTATGTTTTTATTTTCTACACATTACAGTACATGCAAATTACGCACTGTGGACTTCACGATCCTACATACATTCGTACAGTTTGTCACCTTCAGAATTAATACATAGTTGACTAGTAATGACTCAACGGCTACAGTGAGATTTTATTATTTTCACTGACACTTCTCTTTCAACATTGTATCTGCGCTGGTAGGATAACTGGTGTTACCTTTTTATTTGACACAATGTAACGTGAGCGATTCATAATTAAGTTTCACAGCACATTATAGACCACACAGATTGTTATGAGCAGTTCATGTTACTGATAAGCGGTATGTCACATTCATTATAAACTTCTTGCTTAGCCTTTATTAGTAGGCGTGATCACAGTCAATGCTTTATGGATGCATGACACAATTGTGTACCTGTGCGTAAACATAACTGTACATGAAGTTTTCAGATGTTGTGTATGCTATGTCATGCGATGTTTAGGTGACATTAACGTTGCATTTGAGAATGCAATCGCGTTCAATTACATGTCAGTATAAATGCTATCTACAAATGTGACATACACATGCCACATATCTTCATTACAAAAATACAGTAACGTTTGTGATTGTGAAAGTTTATGAGTGACAATGCATTAATGGACTAAACCACATGAATTTCTGTGCGTATACTGATCTTGTGGACAGGTGGGAACATTTATACCTATGTCACTATCCCCGGGCAATCCTTCCACAAGAATTGGAAGCAGTTTCTCCTTTAACTGCTCCTCCAATTGTGTGAGCCTTAGATTGCCATCCGGTGGTCCACCGCCTGTGCCTGAGGCATGTAAATGATGTTTCTGAATTTTTTTCTTAAGCTTACTGTGGACGGACGTTCACAGAGGTACACAATTAGGAGGCTTTATAATGTGAAATTATAATAGGCTTTATTGTGCCTGTTCCTTTTCATCAGGAAATTATCCAAACACAGGGGGGGAACAAAGCTTCCATTCACTTGGGAGTATTTCTAGTGAAATCCTATGCAATTAGGTCACATCTCCATTAGTTAAGCATTTCTCCCAACCCCCAAAACATATAGCATGAAATAAGCAGATATAAGCAGTCTCTTAATTATGAAAGTCTTATCTGTTTCTTGCTGTTGAGTAAGCTTCTCTGCTCTCCTGGTACCGCACCCGTGCGTGCACAGAAAATATCAGCATCCAGGTTTAGAAGTCTTATTTGGTGTCTTGCAATCAGCTATGCTGGGCAGAGATCAAGACATGTGCTGTCTCCAAAGGTCAGCTCTCAGTCAGAGCTAAGGAGTCATTTCCTGTCTCAAAGGCAGGCTTTTGTAAGCAATCTAATCAGGCAAGTGGTGTTTAGTAATTAACTACCACACTGCTAGATTAAAGGCACATTACTGAACAGGGATAAGTCCCCTGTTACACTTATGTTTAAGGTCATCAAACCGCTTCCTGCAGTTACGATATGTCCTTGCCTGATTCCCACAGGCTGACACAGACAATATTATTTTGGACCACAAAGACTTTCTTATGCGTGCACTTGTCCTGGCTGACATGCAAAAGAGTACAAATTTAACACAATCACAAACCTATTACTATCCAAGTTTTGTTGCAATACTGATGTACTTCATGTTATTACAACTGTTGAAAATACATGGCCACAACGAAGTTCATGAACAATGGACATGACAAAAACGCTGATATGGAGGCACGAGATTGCCAAGTCAAATCAAGAAACTTACGGCATACGAATTACACTACAAAGAAAGCCATGGATGTATACATCCACGCCTTTGTTTAGAGTGTAATTTAAATGCCATAACGTTATTGATTACATTAATTAATAATGTCAATACAGTACACAATCTGTTTTGACACCACTATGGCATGGATTCATCAATCTGTAAAGAGAGCAGACTTTCCTAAGTAACAATTACTTGTATGTTAAGTTTTTATTTCAATACCTGATAGGTGTCCAAACAGCTTATCGTAATGCTGCACTACTCCTGTAACAAGAACATTGTTTTCTTGTTCATTAAAGTGAAGATTCCTTTTTTTGTTTTTTGTTTTCCGCCCATCTTTCGACACTCCTTCTGCGTGCCCTTCTTCATGGGGACCTGAGTCCATGGCTCTATCGGGATCGTCTGAGGTGTCACCAGCAGCCATGACAGAAACAGCACCCTGACTGCAACTTCCACTGGGACGGTGAATCAACCCCGGACAAGGAGACATGGTACAATCACCTGCACTCACACATACTCCACTCACAACTCCACTTACACCTTCTCCACTCTCACCAATGGCACTCACTCCAACTCCACTCCCCTGACTCACACGAACCCTCACACGCTTCGTCAGCCTTACACCACCAACAGTACCGGCAGCACGAAAAGTACCACGGCTGCCGTCCATAGCACTACAACAGGGAAACAATGTCACAAAACTAGCTAAACAGAACACAAAGACAAACAAGATGACAACACTAATGAATGAAAGTTATACCAAAGAAGACACCACACAGAAATGTAACGTAATAAAATGAATACTACAGACAATAATAAATATTACAGATATGTAACACTTAACCGCCACAAATGTATCAAATGACAATTACACAACAAACATGACACACAACTCTGACAAACACACGTATGTTTGTACAACTATATGCTGTCGGTACGCGCTTTCACAGTCTCTCTATTCACACTCCCAGCCACAAACTCACTGACGACAATAAAAGCAGGCTTGAAAGAACGAAGAGGAGATGTTTATTTTTGTCGAAATTCCCGCCACATTGTACAAGAATACATAAACAGCACGTCATCCGCCAATTGTAGCATCAGGGCGACTAGCTCCGCCGTGTACTCGCAATGTGTGGTAAAAAAAATTTCACTGTCATTCGCCATTTACTGCATACCGCGCAAGAAACCCGCCAAAACATTGCGAATTCCTAGCGCTGCTGAATTTTAAAACTCGCCTTTTACTGCATAGGCCCCTTAGAGTACATTTTGAAGATAATTTGTAACAAGCATACAGTACACCACAGGATAAAAGTTGGAGGATCTTTTTTTATATCAGATTGTTTTTACCTTAACAATGATGACTAGATGTAATTTAAAAAAAATGCAATATTTAATGGTTAATAATTTTAATGATTTTAACAAAATTGATGTATACCCTTTATACAGCATTTTTGTGTATTACATCAGGTTTCCATAGATACAGTTCAAAATATCACCAAAGAAATGACAACATTAAAATGATTATAGCAATAGAACTGGAGAAAACCCTAGCTTCATAAACCCAGTAGAATTTACTGTGTTCCTTGTCTGCCTTTAGTAAAGAATATCTTTCAATTTACACAAAAATAAAGAAAAGCATTTTACTTCCTTTGTTTTGAAGCATACAACCTTCACACTGCTAGATAGGCAATATGCTTATGTTTTTGTCTGATTCAAAAAGGAAACAATTTTACATTTTCCAAAATATAAATCCACTTACTGCATCTTATTCATTTGCCTCTATAATTTTTCCATTGTTTACAAAGCTGTTACAATTAAGTATAACGCCCTGCTTGACTCCTTTCACTCTTAAACCACCTTATTGTTTCTCTGTCCCAGCTTCTGGAAATCAGTGCTTATTAAATCTAAAAGATTAGATGATGTGTTTCATGACATCTGAATTAATTTTTATAACTTCATTTCAAGCTTGTTCTTCTTATTGTCCTTACACAAAGTACTATTTTACAACTTGCTTACCAACAATAACTATACACTGGCACAACGAGAAGGGAATACAAAGAATGCAAGAAAAAGGCACATGTTATACATGAATTAATGTTGAACATTTGTATTTCAAATGTCTATAAAAAGATATAGCAGGCGTTATTTCTCCCACTATTTAGGGTGACCATATTTGTCCCAGCAAAAACCAGGACAAATGTCATGCATGCGCTGCAGGCACTCACCAACTGCGCATATGTGATCAATACTTGCCAGTTGCTCGTGCGCATGCGTCATGCATGCCAATCGCTCATGCGCAGCTGGCAAGTGCTGATTGCGCATGCGCGCGACCTGCTGGCAAGTGCCGATCGTGTAGGCGTGCCAATAGGATGCAAAACCTGGACAGAACCCTAAACACCTGGACTGTCCCAGATAAACTGGGACATATGTTCACCATAAACCCTAATGAATTATGTCAGGAAATGCTTAATGCTTTAACTGGTGGGAGTTCCTTTCAGTTGAATTGATCAGAGGAAGTAATATCTGGTACAGTACGGTACATCTGTATTCTGTTAAATGTCTCAACGAACATTAGTAACAAATAAGGGTTAATGTGAGAAACACTGGAACACATTATTTGTCACTATGGCCAAAATAATTCCAGAAAATACTGTGTTTCATGGTAAAACTGCAAAAAAATGTAGACCTTAACTGATTATTCATAAATTGTCTTTGTCATAATTTTTTTTTCACATCAGTTTTTGGCTTTTGATATCATGGCAAATTGTAAACTTTTAGATTTTATACTTGTATATATTGTAGAAATAATGTAATTATTTTTATGGGATTACATTGGCATTTTAGAGTGAGGCATTTAAAGTGAGCCTTTTAAGTGAGAATGTATAGTTAGACTGTAGTTTATATATTTACTTTTCTTCATGCAAGACCTATAACCTAAGTTGATATGACATGGATATAATTGCATTAAGTTGCCTCTTCACAGGTATGTTTCTGAAAGGCAACCCCTGTTTTTAAAGAAATACCCCACCCGGCCTTTATTGTTGATTGTTATGTTTGAATATCAAAAGGTGTTTCCCCCCCCCCCTCTTTTAACTGAGTGCTGCTAATTGAGCAACTTGTAACAGGCTGATTTATTGGGGAGAGGGGAGGGTCATGTGACTGCTTTAGATGTACAAATGTAACACCACCCCTCTTCATTGGCAGAGATTGCATTGGCATTTTAGAGTGAGGCATTTAAAGATAGAGTTTACAGGTGCGCCGACGAGTATTTTAAAACCTGCCTTGGAAAATCACCAACAAGACCCAGGTACATGCTAGGTACTTGCTGCAACATTTCCGTGACATTTATGCAGAAAGACTAATGGCCCATCGGATTAACAGAGCACATTAACCCTGCTGTGTTAATCCGATGGGCCATTAGTTTGTCTGCAGAAATTTCACTGAAATGTTGCAGCATGTACCCAGCATGTACCAAGCATGTACCTGGTCTTATTGGTGATTTTCCATGGCAAGTTTTAGAATACTCGTCAGCGCTCCTGTATAGTTAGACTATAGTTTAACTAGGGGTGACTGGGGACTGGACCTACTGCAAACTCTTCTACACAAGGCAACAAACAGTGAGCTACCCTGACCACACTATGACCCTATGCTTGTAAGCCTGCTCAATTTAACCCCTCCCCCCCTTTAAAACTTATTTCACGGCAGCCAGTTTTGTGTCTCCATTTCCTCTCTAAATGAGAAGAGTGTTCTAGTTCTTGGGGATTTCAACTTCAATTGGCTCGACCCTAAAAACCACAAAAATCCAGGCACAAATCAAGTCGCTTAACCTATCGCAACTCATTTCATAACCCACACGGACAAATATGAAATCGCACAACCACTCCTTGCTACACTGGATTCTCTCCTCAAATCCCAGCATCCTTCCTGACATTTTCAAGGACCATGCAATAGTGTACTGTGTAAGGAAAATTAAACCACCCCAATCAAGCCCCAAAGTGCTCCTCACTAGAAACTTTAACCCACAAAAGTTTCTGGCTGACCTTACCAACTGCCCCTGGCACAAAATCGATTTAATTCCCGACCCTGATTCAGCGCTCCACTAATTCCAATCCGAGTTCTTAAAACTTTGTGATACCCATGCTCCACAACGCAAAATATGGGTATGGGGGGGCCACTTTCCATGGGTTACAACTGACCTTATAGCACTCTAACAGTTCATGGATGCCTTTTGGAAAAGCTACAAAATAACTGGCACTACCAAGGATCTCAATCACTACAGATGCCTGTGGAACATGTGCCCAAGGCAAACAAGGCATGCAAAAGCACAATATTACTCTGACAATCTCCTCCAGAATACATCAAACCCAGCTAACTTCTGGAAGGTTATCAACAACATATTCCAGCCTTCTAACCATCAACAACAAAGTAATATCACTAAGGGAGATATTACTCTGACAAACCCCACTGACATTGCAAATGCATTCAATGATTACTTTGTGGGGTGTGCTACTAACTTACTAGCGAAACGCAACTCAAACCACAAACATGAATCTCATCCTTGGATTACCCATATAGCCCCATGGACTCCTAACACTACCCACAATTTTCAATTTGGCTCAGTATCCGAATAGGAGATTACACAAGCGCTCCTGAAATTAAAACTAAGCAACCAATGTGGACCTGACTTACTACAATCTAAGTTCCACATAAAGGGAACTTCCGCACAGCTAAATCATGAACCACGGTGAGGTGCTAACTAGGTAAGGAATGAATGTATACAGGAGAAAAGGAAACCTAGTGTATAAGCTCTCAATCACAACTGAATGAATAGTGATAATTTTAAAATACTTTATTGACAAACATTGAATAAAAAAATGGGGTTTAAAATAAAGAATATATCAAACAGCACGTGACTGTGATAATTTGTAACATAACTGTAAGTAGTTAAGTAGTATAAACATATGGAGATCCTTGATAGATATTCAGGATCTTGTGCTATAAATATAGCCTCCTACAGACATGGAGGTAGGGTCGTGATACAACCACCATACAAATAATGTCTCATCCAAGTATAGATGTGTATTGTCAGAGCAAATAATTGTGAACGCTCTGAGTATATGGTGACATTAATGGTGTATAATATTAATACATCTAGACAAACAATGCAGAGATATGTGTGTGACTACCTGTTATGTAGAATAGTGAGTGACTGGTGGGTAAAACCCCAGTCATCTGCACACTGAGTGCTGCTTTTCCATAAGGGTATTACAGTACTAGTGGAGGCACTGTGTAACTAAAAGCCCCTTGAGCCGTATATTCAAGGACTGCAGGTATATGCGTAATAAAATGATTAATGCGAACACCCTCAAAGGGGTACCTTGGCATATAGTATAAACCTAGGTTGCATAGACAAATTATAGGACTTGGCTACTGGGCTAATAGAAAAGATACTTGTGCATCCTCAGTGAAAACATAAGCAGTTAATTGTGTATACCCTCAGCATAAGGTAAGTATTAGTTGCAGTGGTAAATGTAGTATATACCATTAACCCACATAGATCCTCCTAGTCAGGGGAATATTGGTAGGCAATGGCAGAAAGAACACCGATATGCAGCTAAGCTATGCTGAAGGCATGAACAGCTGATCGTATATACCTTCAACATGCAGTAGGTATTATTTGCAGAGGTAAGTATAGTATATACCGTTACCCACACAGACCCTCCCAATTGGGGAAGTATTGGTAGGTAAGTGCAAAGGAAACACTAATAGACTGCTGATCCAAGATATTCTCACGAACGGAGCACCAGAAAGGAGATAGGACCCCTTTGAACCCTGTCAGCCTGGAATGTGAGTGATAGACAGTGATTGTCCAATTAAGATCTCCTCAAATAGGGTATGCATTCAATACAGGCTGAGTTCACTCAGGGTCACTCAGGAGGATCAGTTAGACAGTCGGGGAATAATGCTAATGCTTCCTGTGAACCGGCATGGAACAGCTGATCACACAGATCCCCAGCAGGAGGAAAGTGCCGTGTAGTAAGGTCAGTGTAGACCAATAGCCCACACGGACCCCCTAATCAACAAGGTATGTAATCAGATGGGTATAACAGCTAGAGCACATATACTAACATATGTCTGACAATGCATTGTCCCCTACATCAGTGCTGATCATTAATATATCAGCGCTGATATGTTCGAGGACATGCCTAGCTAGGATAGTGGGTAAATACACGGCCCCTGAAATCAGAGAGATCCTACGATGTAAATCTAACATGTAGGATCAAAGTATAAACCGCACGCAGGACACTGGGAGTATCGCAGCTTGAAGCAGTGTCAGTGAATGCTGCATTCGAAATGAAAGCTTCCCGCGGGTGTGAGTAGGTAAGTGGCCATTGGGTGTGAGTGGGTAAGTGGCTATTTGAGGAGATCTTAATTGGACAATCACTGTCTATCACTCACATTCCAGGCTGACAGGGTTCAAAGGTGTCCTATCTCCTTTCTGGTGCTCCGTTCGTGAGAATATCTCAGAGAATATCTCGGATCAGCAGTCTATTAGTGTCTCCTTTGCATATTTTAAGTAGCAATGGCACTGCAGCACCACTTATAGTCCTAGTCTGTGTCTCACTTTCCTAAGGATACAAAGAAGGTTAATTCCTTCGTATATATTCTATTGTAACAGCATAGTATTTACACAGATATGAATCTGAATCATGTTTTTTATAAGTTAACAATTTTGCCATTCTTTCTTCTTCTTTGGGGGGTGTGGGGTTGTTTCAATGATGATCGTGAATTTAAAGAATTTTTTATTTTATCAGGACGAAAAATACAAATAATCATGAATAATACAAATTGTATCTTTCTAATACAAATTCTATCTTTATCTTCTTTGTAACGGTAACACCTGTCACCTCTTCAGCAGCTACCTGACATTGACATCATGAAAATGGATAATCATGAAAGAATGAAAAATACAAATAATCATGAATAATACAAATTTATAATAATAACAACAGTAATACAAATTTTCAGTCTTTATCTTCTTCGTCATGGCCGCTTTATATTCTGTAGTTCATGGAGAGAGGGTGGGTTTTGTGTAAATTATGATTGTTGATACACTATACACACAGTACACTAATTTTACAAATGATACCCCCTCCCCCCGCCCGTCCTTTTTTAGTGCAGCTCTCTCTGAAAAGAAAAGAAAAAATGATTGCAGTTAAGTGCATATAATAGCATTGTGTACAATATCACTACTCCATATTGGACTATGCAGTTACTACTGTCAAATTACTGTATACTGGAACTCTATACTACATTATAACTACTGTATAACTACTGTACAGTACTTTGTAACAAGATTTTTAGTGCAGCTCTCTCTAAAAAGAAAAGAAAAAATGAGTGCAGTTAAGTGCATATACTGTAAAACAATCTGCGCCATACTTACCTGTATCATACTTGGTGTACCTGTACTTACCATACTACAGTAATGAACTGGACCTTACTGCCTTCCTGATGCATGCCCATTACGCTCTATCACAATGGGCAACACAGTCGCAATAAAAGAAGGAGAATTAGTTAAAGAGATACTCAGTAAACAGTGTAAAAAATGAGAAACGGTTACCGTATTTACTCCGCTTGCATCTTAACCCAGTTGATACCGCTGGCAAGCATATGTGTACTAGACGCGGTGTGTTTGGGATCATTGTCCTGGAAGAACCGGTGACCATTTGGGAATTCACGTGTGATGTATAACACAATGTCGGGCACTATTTTCTCTTGAAAAAATACTTTATTCATGATTCCTGTAACAAGAAAAGAAAAGTGCTCAAAATACTGCACACTAGTACAGTACAGTGCATAAGGCTACAGCATCTGACTTTGTGCATTATTTTACCGCCAAAGATGATGATGCATCCTGGTCCACGTCTAGAGATGGCACCCCACACGTGCAGCTTCACTGGGTGTTTTGGATGCGGCTTCATAGATTGCGTTCTTTTTTGTGGAATGCAAAGGTGGCAAATCTCTCAAGCAATACAGTTGACTCGTCAGTAAAGATGCAATCCTGAAAAGTCTCGCCCGTGCCTGATCCACTCTTTTGATCTTGTTGACGTCACGTAACATAGGGTACGCTCTGTAATGACAAGGAATAATTTTATAGGTACTTAAACAACACCCATTCTGCGTCTCATCTTCTGGATGCTGCTCTCAGATGCGGTTATATTGTGATTTTTCTCTAGAGCGTCCTTGAACCTTGTGGCACTCCTCTCATCATTCTCTTCACTTATTTGGTCAACCAGAAGAGTTGTCGCCCTACATTGTAAATGAAAAACAACAATTAGTTACAGTAGGCCACAAGTACATACTGTACTGTACTGGTTTACTGGCAAATATATTCATCTGTGATGCTCCATCATTTATGCTCAGGCCTACAGTATGGTGAAATATATATAATATAGTTATATAAATGTAAATATAAATATAGTTATATAAATGTATAGCAATATAAATTATAATAGAGATATATACAGTATATAATATAGTTATATAAATATACAGCGATATAAATTATAATATTATATATATATATATATATATATAATAAATTTTTTTATAGATTATACCGTTCTGTGGCTAACGAAATGCTTTTATTTGTGCGAGTTTTCGAGATACACTGATCTCTTCTTCCGGCGATGTTACAATGAATGAAGCAAGCAAAAGCTATACTATAAACAGTGTCTATTGGAATGTTATCTGTGCTAGTCCTTCCCCCGGTGTGGATGTGTTTTATGGCTGGATGTGTCAAAAGGTTCCTGAAAGCAAGTGATGAAAGAGTGTGTATGTGTGTCAGTGTGAATTAACATGAATGGAGAGCCCACAGTATATACAGTGCTTAACAAAAGGTGTGTGTGGAGTAGGAGTGGATATAAATGGTGTGGGTGGGTGTGGAAATGTGAGAGTTATAGTTATATAAATATACAGCTATATAAATTATAATAGAGATAGATATATTCAGTGTTCGACAAACCTATACATTTGCTCGCCCCGGGCAAGTGGATTTAACCCCCGGGCGAGTAAATATTGGCCCAAGCAGCACACGTTTGGTACTAGGTGGCGAGTAGATTTTTTTGTGTGGCGAGTAGATTTTTTGGTGATTTGTCAACCACTGGATATATTTATATATATATATTATAGTTATATAAATATACAGCAATATAAATTATAATAGAGATATATACTGTATAATATAGTTATATAAATATACAGCAATATAAATTATAATAGAGATATATACTGTATAATATAGTTCTTTAAATATACAGCGATATAAATTATTCACAGTTCACATTCTCGCCAATACAAATGAATGCATGCGTTTCAACAAGGTTCCAATGAGACATACATGCATGCACAGAAATGTGAGAACATGCTTGGGAAGATTAAACTATTAAACTAAGCCACAAAGCCAACCATTACAAATGAATGGTGTGGGAGAGGTGTCGATAAGAAGTAGATATACTTTAGCCTTGTGTGTGTGCGGGCGGGAGGTGGAGGGCACTGTATGCTGGATTATCAGTTCAAAGAAATATTTTCAACAGGTCATCATAATGTTATGATCCCCACACCCTCAAATAAAAATCACAGTATGCCACTCACCTCATAAAGTACGTACATGACTAGTGTAGAATTAAAAAGCTACAGTAGTGATTGATTCTCAGAATATCAAGAATTGTTATGCGAGCCCATGTCGAGAAACAATTTTTTTTTTCAGACTTGAAATTCTAATTGAATGGGAAGTTATACAAGCATGCGCATAAATGTGATGATACGCATTTGCGTTTCAACAAGGTTCCAATGAGACATACACGCATGCGCAGAAATACAGTAGGATGACACACAAATGCGTTTCTGCAAAGTTCCAATGAGACATACACGCATGCGCATAAAATAAAAACAGTATGAAAAGAAGAGCAAGCCTACTGTAGCAAAAGTATTGATTAATAAATAATACATATAGAAATGCAAAGATTTTATATTCGGAAAAAGACGCAACGTTATATTTTTGTAATACTGTACTTCTTTTCCCTATAGTATCATATATACAGTACAGTATGTGTCCTCGTTTTTTTTATGTGTATGGCTAAGGAGCCTCATACTACTGTATACAGTATGAACTCGGAACGTTAATTAATCTCTGCTTCAAATATAAATCTTCAAACTTACAATTACTGTGCTCGCACACACAGGCTTGCAGAATTGTACGGCTGTAGGTTGAATTGCTATTAGACTTTTAAGACAACAGATCACGATCACCCACTTGAGTTTCTAGACGGTATGGCAGACAACGCTAAAAAAACAATCACAAACATATCGAAAACCGATCGAAAAAAAAAAGTCAATTTCTAAACGGTTGGAAAACAGAGCGTCTGTCCGCGGTTAGCAGAGCGGCCCGGCTTAGGCTGCTTTAGAATAAAGGCTGGCACAGCTGTATACACAGTAATTGTTTATCAGGGTATGGCAGGTGCATGTACAAGTTGTAATGCTTGATTAATGGAAAAGCATAAAAATGACACCTGATTAAATCCCTGATGCAATGAAAGCACCCAATACACATAAGTGGGTGAGGAAATGGTATACATATAATATTCACACCAAAGTGCAAAACAATTGCTGTTGTCTTCAACTGTGTTAATCATAGACCGTCAAGAAACAAGTGCTAAAGCATAGTTGCTAAACGTATGATATCATACAGACATGCATATAGTAATTGTGCAAGGTATCAGGTGCATATAGGAAATCTTATAACACTTGATTGGAAGCAAAACATAGGATTTGTAGGAGCAAATGTGCTTAGTATCATTGAAGCAACTGATATCTATTATATATTATATCTGGAGGTAACCTTGTATTTGGCAACCTCCAACTTAAGATGTAATTATATTCATAACACAATATGGCTAATTTCAACATAAACAGCGTAGTACTGTATGTAGCCAAAGTTCACTAGTACTAACAATGATCAATGTATATCTTCCCAATTCTGGAGGGATGCGCGCAAGCTCCGTACTCACAACATTATAGTACACAAATAGTACAAAAAAATGCTTATACAACCATATTAGTTCTGGTATGCAGAGCGGGGTGCTTCCAATTGCAAGCCAATGCCAAAACAAGCCGCCTCCTGCGTTGACGCCACCGTCGTGACGTCTAAAACCCTCTGTACATTTCGTATGTCTCACCATACTTCGTCAGGGGAAGGAGTAAATGTACGTAACTGTGTTTCAATTTAAGTACTTTCTTTCGTGGGTGTGTCTATTGGTATGAACCAGTCCCAGTGTTGTAGTGAGTTGGTACTGATCATTTCTGTTGATTAACCCTTTTGCTTTCATTTCACAGGTTAACAGAATGGCCAGATTGAAAATAAGGAAATTGTGTAGCAATCAAAACGGAATTGGTAATACAATGAACCCCTTGGAAATATATAACTACTTGTAATGAGAAGTAGGATGTTATAATATAGACAGATGTCTACTTGCTAGCCTGCTATAGCTATTTACATGAGTACTTCTTGCAAAGTGAATATGTGAGACGGAGTTGCTAAATCTTAAGAAATAAAACGTTTTTATGAAAATCTCTCCTGATGTCAATCTTCTTGATATTTATGTGTGCTGTTATTCTTTTACTGTCTATATAGCTCCATGTAGAATGGAAGTTGAGGGGATATACCATGATTTAAAGATAATGTTATTCTTCATGATTGTCTCTGTAACAAAGTACAAATAGGTGGTAAGGTGACTGAGATGCAACTGTCTACCGTAGATGGAGAAACAAGGCAGTGGTGATTCAGTAGAAAGATTGGGATGAAACTGGATATAGATGTACATTACCCTCAATGTCTTGGGAAATGCACCATTGATGATATGATATTACATATCATTGAGAAAATACTAATGAGTCAGTAGTATAGGAATGAAATATTAGAATATTAAATTCTTGGGCCGCACAAAGAGGTCAATATGGTCCATAAGACTATAAGAGTAATTTAAACTGTATACCAATTGCCCCCAAAAAATTGTGTTTAATATTTAGAGTTTTGAAATAGATGACTATATCTCATAGTTCTTTGCTAGCTTATTGTCAGATATAGCACTCTTATTTGGATCATACTAGTATTGTCAATGATGCATTACAAAAATGATGAATAAAGAAAACATTCATTAAGGCCATTTGGTGCCATTTTGTGTAAATTGTATATTCACCAGCACTCATTTTGAAGGAGTCTTTTATCCCAGTCACCCTTTCGAATGCCCCATGGAATATGTTCTATTCCTATAAATTTTAAGACTTTGCTATCTCCTCCATGTTCCTGCCACACATGTCTTGCTACAGGAGTGTCCAGCTGGTTACAGACCGACCCAATGTGCTCAAGAATCCGAGTTTTAAAGGGTCTATGGGTCTTACCACATACTGTTTCCCACGTGCACAGTTAATTAAATAGATTACTCCCATTGTTAAACAATTAATACATTCCTTAATTGTGAATGTTCTGCAGTGCGTGGAGCCTGTAAAGTTTTTTGTACGTTATTGTGTCACAGGCTTTGCACCTACCACAGCAATATGTACTGTGGCAGGACGGCCTCGCGGCGGGGTCAGTAAGACGCTAGACACGATGGGAAACTTTAAACTATAGTGGTTTATTAGCCACATCCAAAATAAAGTACGGGTGCACTGTCCCTTTAAGAAACTACTTTCTTGAAATTTAAAGCCTGGTCCTGTTAGGGACACTACCTCACTTCTTGAGCCCTTACTAACAGGACAGCCATCTAATCTGGTCATGCCCAAAACATGCTACACAAAGGATAACGATACGTATAAGAATAAAGTCTTATCTGTCTTGCCGCTCCAGTAGCAAACAGGAACACGGTTCCGGGGAGCAGGCTATGTCCAGCCTCGCAGCGATCTTGATCGTTATCCTGGGTTGGGGTCCCAGCTGGTCCCAGCAGCCTAGCTCCTCGCAGGACTGGGGGACCAGAGCAACAGCAACGGCTTCCCAGCCGGGAGAGTTCTCTCCACCTTCCTGTGGAAAAACAAGCTCTTCGCAGCAATCTGTATCTGTATCTTTATCCTGGGTTGGAGTCCCAGCTGGTCCCAGCAGCATAGCTCCTCACAGGACTGGGGGACCAGAGCAACAGCAACGGCTTCCCAGCCGGGAGAGTTCTCTCCACCTTCCTGTGGAAAAACAAGCTCACCTTGTGTGAGCAACTTCCTGCTTTTTAAAGCACTTGTTTCATTGATAGTTCAGCCCCTGTTTAATCAGGCTGCAGGTGTGCTTCTTTCTGTCTGAGGAGATTAACACTATGTGAACTGGCTGCAGCGTCTCTCCATTCACTATTCCAGCCTACTGAGTTAGTGACTCTGTCACAGTACCTGTTGGTTTCGGACCTAGCCATGTTCTAGTGGGTTTCTCCAGAAAATGACTATGGACCAGTCAATCTTTAATGTTGCAGGCACGTTTGCAAGTCATACTTGCAGTGCATTTAAAAAAAAATTGTAGATCAGTATCCTCCATTAGAATGTGCCAGTGTTTGGATATAATGTTCCTTAAGCTACCCCACTGGCTGCTGAATCTTCCAATAAATCTGACAGTTTTCTTATTGGTGTCTTTACCTTTAGGTTTGATACTTAGGAGGGTCGGTCTAGGTCTGTTGAGGGCTCTCTTATAGGCCCTGTTAACAACTTTGTTACTGTGACCCATCTATCTTGTTAAACCTATTTTTCATATCAACTGATTGTTTTTGATATTCGTCTACGGTGGAGCAATTCCGTCTCAGATGAGGAATTGGCCTGTGTCTATATTATCTACAGTATGTCTAGGATGATGGTTATCCACCAATAATAAGCTGTTGGTAGAGGTTGCCTTATGAAAAATTGTAGTTACCAACATTCCCTCATTGTTGATAGAGATTGTTAAATCAAGAAAATCAATCTTTTCATTGCTTGTATGATTGGTCAGACTAAGATTGTTTTGATTTTTGTTGAATGCTGCAATTAACTCTAGGAGATGATTCTCTGTACCTCGCCACAGCATCAAGATGTCGTCAATGAAACAAATCCCTAAAACGACGTGCGAGGTATAACTGTCCATGGCCTCTGCGAAGACCACAGTCGCTTCCCACCAGCATGTGGTCCCCATGGCCGTTCCCTGTGTTTGATGGTACATTTTACCATTGTACAAAAAATAATTTTTAGTGAGGGTAAAGTCTAATAGCTTTAGTATAAAATCATTATGATTTTTCATACAGCTATTTCTTGCTTCCAAAAAATGGCCGACAGCTTGAATACCAATCTTGTGTGGAATACTAGTGTACAGTAGAGGCAACGTTTATTCTAACATTTGCTGTAAACTAGCCGGGTTACATTCTGGGTATGTGCTGGGTATGTGCTGGGTATGTTCTGGGCTAGTTTGAGGCATGTTTAAGGCATTTCTGCATTGACTAACGACCCATAGGATTAACACAGCAGGGAACCCTGGCAGTCCAATTAAGTTTGAATGGGACTGCCAGGGACCCCCGCTGTTAATCTGAGAGGCCATTAATCAATGCAGAAATGCTGGGGCTAGTTTAAGGAAAGTTTAAGGCATGTATTCAGAATGTACCTGGGTATTTCCTGGGTCTTTTGGGGAATTGCCACTGGTTTTTGTTAGAATAAGAGTTGCCTCTACTGTATAAACTTTCCACGTCTAGTCCGACAAGGAAAGTTTGATAGTCAATGTACTGCAGCGCCAGCATTTATTCTAAAATTTCTCTGAGCCGTTGTTGTTGCATCTCTGGTATTCCACGCACTATAAATTTGGCATCCCCCGTGATCATGCCACATTCGCGCCGCCCAGCACCCACGGTTGATCCATGGTTTATCTGTGGTTGATCTGTTTAATTACTGGTTTCGGATTTAATTGGGGGCAATTCTTCGCGTATCCGCCAGGTGGCAGATATTCATGAATTGTAATGAATTCTAATGTGTACACTACTTGTGCTACAGTAATTTGTCGACTTGCATGTGTTTAAAAAAAACCAAGTCTATCACATTGGTCCACTGTGAATTGACCTTGTTACTGAAGAAGTTACTGTATTAATTAAGATGTTTCATAATAAAATCTCAATGCTCTGTGTATTTTTTACATTCTTTCTCCTATCCTGCACAATTGCCGACCGGACGCATTGAGTAAACAGCAGTACGTGTGCAAAAGACCTGACTGTACATATGCATTTTTATATGTTCTGCAATTAATGCAGCAGATGATAAAATGGCTAAAGTTTCACAAATCTATGATTATTTAATCGCAAAGTATGACTTAAACAAATTTTCACCTGATGCTCGTGGGTGGAAGCGTGCAATAAGGAAAATGTTAAGTAGCGATCCGTGTTTTTTCGTATTGCCCTTGCACACGGAGTTAGAGGAGGGTATTGGTGTGTGATGCCAGATTTTTCCAGTATCTTTGATCATGGAGACATCAAAAGGAGAAAGGTCAGATTTAATCAAAATAAGATTCGTCAATCCCAGGCCAGCAATGTAACAGCTCCAGCACCGGCTTACAATAACAGTCTGACAGTCAGTGAAAACCTGGTGACCGACAACCCTTGCTATCTGTCCCTGTCAGGATACCTGCAAAACTTCCTGATTTTATGTACCAGCAAAATTGCATATACCAAAAAGATTTCCAGCTTCATCTGCTGTCAACTACAGGTTTACAATGCTATTATGCTATTATTATATGAAATGGGTTTATATTACTGTTGACTGTATTCTGTATGTTTTTAACCATTTGATACCATATTATTATTAAAATATCATTATATTCAATTTAGGGATGGGGCAGTAGACCCCTCAGATATACTAAAAAAAACTGTCTGTGGTATGGGATATCTATACCTTTTTAGTATTTCTTTTTTTCTGTGTTTGGTATGTTTTAATTTTTTGGTTCCCAGGATTAGTCTATGTTCAGTAGGGTCCCTCTGCTCATATAGCATTCATATTTTTGGATAGGCTGTATTGGATACAATATGATTATATTTGCTCAGTGTTGTGTTTATATGTTTTATACTGAGAGGCCCCCCCGTGTCCATGTATGTGCACATGTTGTTGTTTGTTTACTTGTATACTTTCTATATGCACTCCCCAGGGGCCTGCGTCTTGGCTGCCGGTGTACTGTGCGGTGTAGCTCCTTGCTGTCTCCTCGCGCCTTTCGCGGTGACGTCACAGGAGGGAGGGGAGATGGCAGAGGGCCGTGGTGATTCATTGGTGATCAGAGGTGGGCCCACGAGGGTAGGTGTAGAGCTCCTTATGCTGATAGCAGGTTGCCCTGTCATTAGACCCCACCCATAGTGTCATGGGTTATGACGTCAGGAGGTGTGGAGCGGAGTTCCTATGCAGGCAATTTGCAATCAACAGGGGACCTATATAGAGAGCACAGGGGGAACTGGGAGTAACTCTTTGATAAAGTGCCTTTCGGTACGAAACGCGTCAGAGGAGCTGCTGTTTGTTATATGTGAAAAAATTCGCCTATATTTTTTAACACTGCCTCCAGTCCGGATTCCTTTGCAGTGCTCATTCCAGTTTCTCTTTTTTCTCGTGTTTGCTATCATCTTGGGAGTGAAGCAAGCCCAGCGAGACGGAGAGAAAGAGTGAGTATATTTTGGATTACCTACTTTATACTGTGGATATTTGCCAGTGGAATACAGGTGCTTATACAGTTATATTCAGGAGGAATATTTAGGAGGAGGGTAAGGGATTGCTGTGCATACTGAGGGGTTTCTCTAATCATTGGAGCAGTTGATTTATCCCCCATTCCCCCTCCTCCATTACCCACATCTATTGGGCATTGTCACCTATTCAAGAGTTCACTTTACATAGTGCCTTTCACAGTACTTTGGGATTTATGGTCTGCCTCTTTCAATACTCTTTTGGATTACATTTATCAGCTCATGGTCCACAGGAATTTTAGTAGCACACCGGGGGGATCGCCCCATTTTTCCAACTACAGGTTTAGCAGGCCTGCTGTCACCTGTCAACTATGTGTATAAAGAAGACTACAAGTGTGACAGTGGTTAATCACCACCCGTTTGGCAAAGTCTATAATGAAGGTAAATACAGTATAATTTACTACAGTAACTACCTGTATTACACTACATGTATTACTCTACATGCAGTTCAAGCTGCCATATTTTTTTTTTTTTTTAAATATCAATACATTATGCACACAGACAAGTGATTAGTTACTGCAGATCGGTCCGTTCTCCTGTAATCAATCGCTTTGCTCAAGGTTATTTAGTTCTATCATTTTATTCACAATTCTAGAAAATGTAGTCCCGCAATACAGTATGATTGGCTGAGCAGTTAATACAATAGATACTGAACAATTAGTGGACAGCTAGGCGCGTGCGTGTATGTCACATGGTACCTTGTTGAAACACATATGCCTATCATCATATCGCCACCCACCACCCATCTCGCACGCAAAGTCTTACTACAGTAACAAGACAACTGTAATGCAACCACTTATCAACACCCCCTTCCCACCACCATTCATGAAAATTCTTGTTGCCTTCTTGAAGGAACCATTACAGTACAGTATGTGAAATATTATACTTACTGTATGTTTTATAAAAGGTGACACAATGAAACAATTTTTAAAAAGCAACTTTTTTTTATTTTTTTTGAGTAAAGACATTATTTTATAACTTTTGAACAACGGGACAATCAAGCAGCAGCAATAACATAAATATATAATATACTGTACCTGTAATAATTTTATTTTTCCTACGAAAAGAAACATTGTCATCAAGCGGAGAAAGGCAAAAGGAGGGATTTCGATAATATCGCTTTTTTGAAATGTTGCTTGTGCATTGATGAATCTGATTTAAAAATCCAAGTACTATAGGCAACAATTTAGTGACAGTGCAATTTTTTTTGATTAGGATAGATTAATTGTGAGCTTCATAGAAAACCTTAAACATTATGCTGCTGTTTTCATATTTAATACATTTTTACATACTGTACAGCAATACACTTGCATGTTGAATTAACTCATAAGAAACCCCCAAAATAAAAATGTATAATCTTTTATTCTATTCAGTCTGTATTTATTCTACAGTATATGTATTCTATATGTATTGTTTTAATACTGTTTTGATTTAATGCGCATGCGTGTATGTCTCATGGAACCTTGTTGAAACGCATATGCGTGTCATCACATTTAGGCGCATGCATGTATGACATCTCATTCAGTGTGAATTTTAAGTCTGAAAAAAACATCTTTTTTTTCGTTTCTTGACGTGGGCTTGCGTAACAATTTTTGCTATTCTGAGAATCAATCACTACTGTTATTTATATTATCTGTTATTTATTTGATTACCACGTGTATTACTGTTGTGAAGCGCTATGTACATTAATGGTGCTATATAAATAAAGACATACATACTGTAGCTTTTAAATTCTACACTAGTCATGTATGTACTTCATGAGGTGGGTGACATACTGTGATGTTTATTAGGGGGTGTGGGGTTCAAAACATTATGTTGACCTGTTGAAAATATTTATTTAAACTAATAATCCAGCATACAGCCCTCTACGCCTAGCCCTCCCCCCCCCCCACACACAAGGCTAAAGTATTTCTACATCTTATCGACACCTCCCCCAAACCATTCATTTGTAATGGGTGACTTTGTAGCTTAGTTTAATAATTTAATCTTCCCGAGCATGTAATCACAATTATGCGCATGCGTGTATGTCTCACACATCCCCCTGGTAGCGGTAATGTAACCGCTTATCAACACCCCCCACCCCCCGAGCCATTCTTTAAAATCTTTGAGGCTTTTTTTACAGTAATTGTGTCGCTGAGTCGTCTTGAGGCCCATGCGTGTATGTCTCATTGGAACCTTGTTGAAACGCATATGCGTGTCATCACATTTAGGCGCATGCATGTATGTGAACAAGAGACACCACACATCCCCCCCCCGAGCCATTCATTAAAATTATTGTAGGCTGATAAGCCCTTACTGTGGACCGAATCCCCAAACACATTTATTCATTTTTTTTTACTACAGTAAGTAATCCTGCACACACTTCTACAGTAGCAGTTCCCCACCCCCCATACGTCTTACTAACAAGACAACGGTAATGCAACCGCTTATCAACACCCCTCCCCCCCCCGAGTCATTCATGAAAATTCTTGTAGCCTTCTTGAGGGACTGACTGATTTTAACCAACCATTATGTGAAATGTTATACTTATGTTTTATAAAAGGTGACACAATGAAACAATTTTAAAAAATCAACTTTTTTTTAATGTTGAGTAAAAACATTATTTTATAACTTTTGAACAACAGAACAATTAAGCAGCAGCAAAGTCGATCCCCAACAGTCTGTCCTTCCAGGGACAAGCCCTTAAATGCCTCAAAAGGCCATTGATGGTGTCTCTCGTGGTTCTCATTAAATGATCGGTAACAGTAAAATAATGCTGCACTTCCTCCAAAATTGTTCTCTTTAAATTTTCTGGCAGAGCCTTCTTGATTTTATTTCCTTCATAATTGTGGATAGCCGCTTAGGCAATTAAGGGGTTAAGGCAGGTTTGAGGGCACAGGGGGTGAGTGAAGCAAGTGCTTGGCCCTTCACTCATCCCCCTTTGCCCCAATAAACATTACAATATGTACTAATCACCAATACACAACCCACCCACCCGCCGTGCCCCCCCCCAATAAAAACATTTAAAACATTTTCTGCAGAGGATTGATGCCAGAGCCCAGTGGAGGTCCCCGAGTGGTCCCCGTGAGTGTCCGTGGTACTCCAGGATGTCCCTGCGGATGTCCGGGGCCCCCACAGGGGTCCCAGTCGGTGTCTCTTGGTCCTAGGGTGGTCCCCGCTGGGCTGCGGTACCAATCATGTGGAATTTTTTTTAACACATTACAATAAATACACCCCCCTAATACATACAGTACAGTATATGGATCATAGCTAATTTGCCCATTATAAAATCAAACATTAGCCAGCCAGCATAAATAAAGTAAATAAAATGTTCAACTTACCCCTGACATCATGAAGGACATCCTCAATAGCATACTGCAGGTCCATGTACTCCATTGACATAAAGAATACAATAAATAATACAATCGAATGGCCCATAATCCCTTAATCACCGTAGCAGTTAATAACCACTTTAGTAATTAAGGGGTTAACCCACACTCCCCCGCTACCCACCCGGGAGGCCTAAGCACCACCCCGAGACCACTATACCCACCCTCTACCCATTAATTGGCATGGTGTTAAATCAAACCCATATAATATGGGCATGATCGGCCACTATAGCAGTCAATTTTCACCCTAATAAAAAAGCATGAAGGCCAAAAATGCACAATAATAAAAGATATGCACAAGCACCTGAACACCCCATTTAAACAAATATAGCACTAGCCAATCAATCAATTCAAGAAATAAAAGCACTAACTAACAAAACAATTAATTAATTTAAACCAGTAGCCAACAAAATAAATAATTCATTATAAATGCTAAAGAATCGGAAAATGAAATAAAAACAAGCCATCAAAATTACAAACAATTTAAGCCAAACAAAAAACAGAAAAAAACAAGAATCAATAGAAAACAAGCTTTTGCCAAACAAAAAAAGCATTGCCTGTTACTGTATTTATCTGTACCCTAAACAGACACAGATTAATATATTATCTTTCAATGGGCAATGAAAAACATTAAAAGAAACAAAGACAATAAAAAAACCTGTAAAAATAAAATTACATACATTCAATATTTTTCTTACTTTTAGAAGCATTGACCCTCCGAATCCTGGCAATTCTGAAAGCTCTCGTACCTCAAAGTCATCAAAGTCAACAGCAACGCCATCCACCTTGAAATTCCGGAACAAGTAACAAAATTCTTCTTTGTTTTTTCTTCTGTCACCTTCTTATTTTAACGCTCGGCCTGCCCGCAAACCAAACGAGACCCCGGTACTGAGGTGGAACGGAAGAATACCATGCACCTAACAGCAAGCGGGGGCGCGACCGAAACCCAAAGCCAAGGTCAAAATCCAGGGAGGTCAGCAGAGAATCCGGGGACCGGAACAAGGGCTGAAAAAACAAGAGAGCCAAGCAGAAGCAGACAGCATCAAGGTACAGTCGCTATGCAGAGCACTGGGAGAATGGGGAGACAGAGCTAAATAGTGGGCACTAGCCTATCAGGGGAAGGGAGGAGCGGAGGTGCGGTCCAGGGATTCATCCTGATAGGGGAGAGGAGCCTGGGGGCTGGCAGGGTAGGGGAGCGTGCTAGTGCGCAGGCCCGCAAGGAGGAGCGGCCTATATTCAGGATGCCGGGTATGAATTGCCTGGGTCCGCGCACCCCTGTAATGGTGACACGTGTGACCGGAAGAGGGAGAGCAGCTGCGGGGGTGACGCCGACAGCAGAGGAACGCCGCCGGGGTTTCGGGGCGGCAGCAGTGGAAGGTAAGAGAGCGCCAAGAGCGGGGTTTCCATCAGAGCGGGACCTTACAGTACCTTACAGTACCCCACCCCCCTCGAGGATCAGACTCCGGACGATCCAGCCAAGGTCTGTGGGGGAATTTTTGGTGGAATCGTCTGAGTAGAGACGGAGCGTGGAGATCGGACCGCGAGACCCAAGAACGTTCCTCAGGTCCGTAACACTTCCAGTGAACCAAAAACTGGACCTTGCCTCTGGAGATGCGAGAGTCGATGATGGACTGAATTTCGAATTCCTGTTGTCCTGGTACAATAGCGGGAGGAGGTCGAAGTGAAGGATAAGACAATTGCGCGCCTTGGATGAAAGGTTTTAAGAGCGAGACATGGAAGACGGGTGAAATCTTCATGGAGGGGGGCAGAAGGAGTTGGTAGGCCACAGGGTTAACTTGTCGCAGGATGGGGAAGGGACCCAGGAACCTGGGAGACAATTTAGAGGTTGGAGCCTTCAATTTGATATTTTTGGAAGAGAGCCAGACCTTCTCTCCAGGTTCAAACTTATGAGCCTTCCGACGAAGCCAATCTGCCTGTCTCTTCTGCCTCAGGACTGATTCCTGTAAAGCCATTTGAATCCTCCTCCATGACTCCTGTAACGTGGTAACCCTAGCATCTACTGCAGGCACTCCAGACATGGGTAAATGCATAGGAAGGCGACTAGGATGAAACCCATAGTTTACAAAAAACGGTGATTCCTGAGTGGATTCATTCTTGAGAGAGTTGAAAGCAAATTCAGCCCAAGGAAGTAATTCTGCCCAATTATCCTGAGAGTCGGAAGAAAAACATCGCCAATACTGTTCCAGGGACTGGTTCATGTGCTCGGTTTGCCCTTTAGTTTGGGGGTGATAACCCGAAGAAAAAAGGAAAGTAATGCCTAGCCTCTGAGAAAACGCGCGCCAGAACTTTGAAACAAATTGAGTACCACGTCAGAAATAATGGACACCATGAATACGGAAAATTTCTTTCACGAAAATATTGTCCAGAGTGATCGAATTGGGTAATCGTTTGAGGGGAATTAAATGGGCCTGCTTGGAGAATCTGTCGATGACCACTAGGATCATTCCGTTAGAAGGGGGTAGGTCCACGATGAAGTCCATGGCAATGACTCCAAGGACGGTCTGGGACCGGGAGAGGTTGAAGTAGACCAGAAGGCTTTTGATGGCCCAATTTATTTTGGGTGCAGACTGAGCAAGAGGAGGTGAAATCTTGGATGTCTTTTACTATATTGGGCCACCAGAAAGTCCACCGGATCAGATACGTAGTCTTCTTGGTGCCGGGATGACCAGCTGATCTGGAGGAGTGTCCCCATTCCAGAATCTTATGTGGGGGTGCGTAAAGACGTCCATCAGGAACCTCTAGCCCTTCGGGGACCTGTGATTGAGACTCCAAAATCTTATCCAAAATATCAAAAGAAGCAGCAGAGATAAACAGTCGAAGAAAGGATATTTTCAGGAACCTCCTGCAACTTCTCCTCTGTGTCGAACTGACGAGACAATGCATCAGCCTTGATATTTTTAGTCCCATGAATATAAGAGATGACAAAGTTAAATCTCGAGAAGAACAACGCCCATCAGGCCTGACGGGGACCAAGGCGACGAGCACCCTCGATGTAAGAAAGGTTCTTATGGTCCGTGAGGATCAGAATGCGTTCCTTGGTTCCTTCGAGAAGATGTCTCCATTCTTGCAATGCCATCTTGATGGCCAACAACTCCCTATTCCCCACGTTGTAATTTCTCTCCGCCGCAGAGAATTTCTTAGAAAAAAAACCGCAGGGGTGGAGTTTATCTTCAGGGGTGGTTCTTTGCGAGAGAACCTCACCGGCTCCCACGTCAGAGGCGTCGACCTCAAGAGTAAAGGGGAGGGTGGGGACAGGGTGTTGCAAAATGGGGGCCGAGACAAAGGCCTTTTTGAGAGACTCAAAAGCACAACTAGCTTCTGTCGGCCAAGAGGTAGGATTGGCCCCTTTTCTAGCAAGGGCGGTAATGGGTGCTACCAGAGTAGAGAAACCAGCGATGAATTTCCTATAGTAGTTCGCGAAACCAAGGAAGCGTTGGATCGCCTTTAACGAATTGGGTTCTTGCCATTCGAATCCCTAGTCCAAGATAATGTATTCTAAGAAAGTGGTTGAGGATTTATGAAATAAACATTTCTCCATCTTGGCATAGAGCCTGTTAATCTGCAGATGAGAGAGCACCAGTTTGGTATGAAGAATGTGTTCGTCGAGGGTCTTGGAAAAAATGAGAATATCATCCAAGTAGATAATCACAAAAATGTTCAAGAAAACACGGAAAACCTCATTCATAAAGTCTTAAAAAACAGCAGGGGCATTGCACAACCCAAAAGGCATCACCAGGTACTAATAGTGACCACTGCGCGTGTTGAACGCGGTCTTCCACTCGTCACCACTGCGGATGCGAATAAGATTATAGGCCCCCCGTAAATCGAGTTTTGAAAACATTGTCGAGCCCAAACCTATCGAAGAGCTCGGGGATCAGTGGCAACGGATAGCGATTTTTGATGGTAATCTTATTTAGCCCGCGGAAATCGATGCATGGATGAAGCGTCCCATCCTTTTTTTCACAAAGAAAAAACCTGCTCCGGTGGGGAAGGTGGAATTCCGGATAAAGCCTTTCTGAAGGTTCTCCGCAATATAGTCTGCCATGGCCTCTGTCTCGGGCAAAGATAAGGGGTTCGACCTGGCTTTATGAAAAACGGCTCCCGTACGCAAGTCAATTGGGCAGTCGAAAGGGCGGTGGGGGGGGGGGGAAGTTCCTCGGACATCCAGGAATTCTGAATAAACTTCCGGTAAGGTTGCCTCTTGCAGGGTGAAGTCTCCAAGGCGGCCAGTACCGTGGGGGAAGGAGGGAACGACTCCATATGGGGAGATCTCCAACGGATGGGGGTCTTAGCAGTCCAATCGATAATGGGGTTGTAACCACGGTAGGCCAAGAATGAGTTGAACCGAAGGGGAGTGGATGACATCAAAGGTAATAAATTCCGAGTGTCCATCCTCCATAGAGGGTTCAATGAGAAGCATCTCTCTAACAAATAAAGGCTGGCTGAAGGGGTCGCCCATCGATAGCTCCCAACCCGACCGGAATGGCTTTCTCACGAAGAGGGATGCTGTTCTGAATAGCAAAAGCATGGTTTATGAATTTCCCTCCGGAGTCGAGGAAGGCCAGGGCAGGGATTTGGAAGCTGATGTACTTAAGGAGGACAGGAAGTAAGATGCGCTTGGGGAACTCGTGCAAGGGAGAAGGGGAGGAAGAGATTGTACCCAGTGAAATCCCCTCATACCTCACTGGGTGCTGGCGGGGACTAAAATTGGTGTAATTAGGTACTTGCCAAATCCGGCGTAGAATGGTCGAGTCCGTAAGCCAATGGTCAAGGAGTAGAGATGGTTGCGTCGTAGAGAGTTCGTAAGCCAAGGTTGTGGAGATGAGAGAGCTGCGTCGTCGAAGGTCCGTTTGCCAAGTCCAAGGGATATAGAAGACAGCGTGAAGGAGAGTCTGTAAGCCAGGTCTGGGGGGTCCAGAAAGAAGCGTGGTCGAGTATCCAAAGCCAAGGTCAAAAAAACAGGGGCTGAAAAAACAAGAGAGCCAAGCAGAATCAGACAGCACCAAGTTACAGTAGCAATGCAGAGCACTGGGAGAATGGGGAGACAGAGCTAAATAGTGGGCAGTAGCCTATCAGGGAAGGGAGGAGCGGAGGTGCGGTCCATGGACATCCTGATATGGGAGAGGGGCCTGGGGGCTGGCCAGGGTAGACCTGGGGCTGGGGAGCGCGCTAGTGCGAGGGCCTGCAAGGAGGAGGCTGGACTACATTCAAGATGCCGGGTATGAATTGCCTGGGTCCGCGTGCCCCTGTAATGGTGACGCGCGTGACCCGGAAGAGGGAGAGCAGCCGCGGGGGTGACGCCAATGGCAGAGGAATGCCACCGGGGATTCGGGGTAGCGGCGGTGGAAGGTAAGGGAGCGCCAAGAGTGGGGTTTCCCGCAGCGCGGGAACTTACACTTATATCTTCTTCTGTAATTACACAAGGTACAGAAGAGTCACTCCGCGCTGGTGCTGCCAATTGAAAAGGTCCCTCTTGCTGCCGTCTGACTAAGGGACTCCACACCCCCTATAAACGTGAGCTCCCGCGGGGGCTCACAGACAAGAAAAATAGGCAGAGAGGAGCACTGAAGGACATAAACTAGTTTATTAATAACCCCAAAAGTGGGATCAATATACACATACGCAATACACAATATAACACTCAAATAGCATTAAAAACTAAAGGGCTGGGAGGGATACAGGAGCACAACGCATCAACACTATGCGGCCAATTAAGAGAGGGTCCAGACCCAATCTAATTATGTACCAGGCAGCAGGGAGACACGAGTGATCCTGCTCAGCCTCCACCGGATGAACTCCACAGGAACATTCTCACGTGACCTCTACGCGTTTCGCATGTAGTGCTTCGTCAGGAGGTCACGTGATGATGCTGTCCCTGGAGTAATATAACACACCGCAGCCAATGGATGCCTATATGAGTGGCAATAATTCTATATTTAAAAACCAATTATAAAAAGGGGGGCAGTTGTATAAAGACTCAGTCAATAATATATGAGGATTACCATTTATGAGAAAGCACCCAAAATAAATGTTCTATACTTTAAGAAAGGGAACCAACTCTATATAATTATTCAATCCCTGAGGATTGCATAGTATAAATCCAGTATTGTTCCCTTCTACTTAACAGAGCTCTCTATTACCCAGTCTTTTGTCTGGTGTGATAACCTCAATCCTCATGAAGGATATGCCACTAGGATCACACCGATGAGTATCCTTAAAGTGTTTTAAAAGGTGGGTTAAAGGCAAGTTTTTGTCAATTAATTTTTGAACATTTCTAATATTTCTCATATGTTCCATTATTCAAATTTTCATGCTCCTTTTAGTTTTGCCAATATATTGAAACCCACATTTACATTGCAATAAATAGACCACATGGGTAGTAGAACAATTAATGAAATTGTGAATTTTAAAACTCTGTTTAGTAGCAAAAGAAACTACCTCTTTTTTTGGCTAACAAGTTGGGGCACACTTTACATTTGCTACATTTATAATTGCCCCTAAGTCCCAAATGGGATCTCATAGTACCATCTTTAGTACTGCACCGACACACTTTATTCGAGCAAATACCCGGTATGTACCTGGCAGATACCTGGAATGCGCCACTCCTCACCTCTGACAAGCCCCGTTGCATTTGCCTTCCCAGCCTGGGTTCATGACTGGCTGATGGGCGGCTGATCTGTTAAATGATAATGATTAGGATTTAATAGGCTGCAATGCTTCGCGTGTCTACCAGATGGCATAAATTCATGAATTGTAATGCAGTATATATATATATATACTGTGCAGTATTGCAGCCAGCGGGAATAAAATGCTTCAATCCCTGCTTGGAAAATAACTCAATGCACTCGGGCAGAAAACAGTCACAAACCTCAATACACCCGGGTATACCCGAATTCGTGGGACTAGCCAAGCTCGAATAAAGTGTGTCGCCAGTGTATGATCAGAGTGCAGCTGGCTAGGCGCCAGTATTATTTTTAAGTTCTGTGCTCTTTTATATACAATTTTTGGTCTAGATTGAGCAAGTGAGCCCAATACTGGATCAAGAGAGAGAACATTTCAGTGTTTACAAATTGCCCTTTGTATGGACTTATGTTTGTCATTGAATTGGGGGATGAACACAGGAAAGTTACCACTTTTAGGCTGACTGGCAATGGTAAACCCCTCTAATGTAAGTGTAGTACCACCCCATTTTGTGTTAACAAATTTGATACTCCCTTTATATAATAATTCTTTTTAGGCTTTTTCCTTTTATATTTTAACAGATTTTTTCTTTTAGCGAGGTTAACTTTATTCATGGCTTGATCTATAAGATTTTTGTCATAATCTTTCTTCAAAAATCTTTCTTTTAGAAACAACACCTGGGTTTGGAAATGCCCCTCATGGGTGCAATTTCTTTTCAACCGTACAAATTCATTGAATGGTATGTTCTCAATCCAGGGTTTGAAATGGCAACTAGAGGGGTGAATGTATGAGCTCACATTCTTCTGTAATTATTTCTATATTTTCTTTAATCTTCTTCCTTCATCTTTCTATCCATAATAGGATGTTCTCTCATCGGCTTCTTAAGGTAAAATTAGTCATACAGGTCTTATATATGGCCTGTGACGTCACATTTTATGGTCAAATGGTAAAGCTCCAATCTGATTGAACGCTGTATCATGTGCCCGCCTCTATATATATTTTTGTTTTTGATGTGATGTCTTCTCCAAGGGAGGTATGTCACATCCTTCAAACCACATGGCTATATCACATTGAAGACAATCCCATTGGTTTCTGAACCATGTGATAGGTTACATTAGTTCAAAAGGATGTGACATCATCCCTTAAAGTGATGTCAAATCAGGACGTGATCACCCGAGGGCCAACTGACACCCATGGGGACAAACAGAAGGCCCACAGACACCCGTGATGACCACCTTGGAGGCCCACAGACACTCGCGTGAACCACCCGGGGACCCCGGCTGGCCTCTGGTATCAAACCTGTGTATAAAAAATAAAAAATGCTTTTATGTGGGGGTGCAGGGGGTGTATTGCTGTTTATTGCTATTAGTGTAGCCCCGGTAAGAAATGGGGGCTATATATCTTTCTCCTACTGGTGTAAGTCCTGTTAAGGGCAGGCCGCCAGTAAGTATCATGGGTTTTTCCCCTGCTTCAAGCCCTGCCTTGAGTGATGGAGGCAGGCCCCTGACTCTGTGTGCAGGCCTGGGACAGAGGGGAGAGCCTGCTGACATCATGAGGGTTGGGGCTGTCTAAAGTTAGTTCTGCCTGTTCCTGTAAGTGACAAGTTGTTCTGTCCTGGGAGCTGAGGATTGAAGTGCTAGTCCGGAGTTAGTTAGTACTTTTGGAGAGGAGTGCTGGATTTTCCCACCTGAGAGGTCATGATAAGAGTGACACCTGTGCTTGGAGAGGAGGCAGAAGACCAGCCTGTTTAGAGCTGATAAGACTATAGGTGGTGGACCAATGCCCGTCACCCTGCTCAGGGGGTGAGGGGGGATCTTGCCTCACCCCGAGGGTATACCCTTGGGGTGGGTGTCGGGGGGATATTGAAGCCCCATACAGCCCATCCTGCAGGGGTACGGCCTGGAGGAGAAGGAGAGGAGGACAAGACACTATATACTGCATATGAACTGTTGCTGTGCAGTAACTGCTGCTGTGTGATGCTACTGATCTGCTGTACAGAATAAAGAGACCTTGCTGCTTTATTACAAAGAACTGACTGAGACTGGAATCTCTCTTCCCTGAATGGAAATTCTCTGTAAGGGTTCCACCCCATATCCCTGGGGCTTATAGAGATGGAGGCGCTGAACCGTTGCTAAAGAAGATGGAGGCATACACCCCAGAAGCCTGTCCCTGTTATCCCTTTTACCACCGCGGGAGACTCAGGCCCTCCTGTTCCTCACAGGTATGCACCACCAACATACACGTAGCCAGCCCTCACTACACCCTAGAGGTCCAATCTGCGACCGGGGGGGGGGGACATGGGTTACATTTGGAGGCGAGCTGCTGAGATCCAGAACAGGACAGGCTTTCAGCAAGGCAGAGCTGGAAGAGTGAAGTGCACTTTCCGTGCAAGTACTGGAAAGAGTAGGGCATGTAATACCAGCGGTAGTCAGGGGAGCGTGGATTCACGCACAGTACGCCCTGGGTGCCCTAAGAGGGTGATGTAAGATGGGTGTGAGGCTTTAGCTGTCCTAGTCCCTTGAGGCAGGTAGTGTGAGGCAACTGGGGGGGTTAGCCTGTTAACTAATCCAGGGACCATGGAACAGGGCCCGCACTATGAGTGGCCAAAAGTTGGAGACGCCCGTACCTTAGGGAGATGCCCGGGTATACTAGCCAGCACCCACATAAAACACACCACAGAGTACTTGCAGGAACCGTCAGCGAGTGCGGTGCACAGAGGAAGAGTTCTGCCTAGCCTGGGGTATGCACATCATATCAGTGGGTAAAACAATAAGAGAAAGCATGCAGAGAGCGTTTAGTGAGCAGAGTGAGAGTAGTCAGTGTCTAGGAACGAGATATGCACTAGACACTGAGAATAGTGCAATTATTCATTTGGAGGGCTCCTCAAAGATGGCGGCCGTCCCTACATGTGCTCCGCGGAGCATGGAAGAGTTAAAAATGGCGACCGCAGCGCCATCCACGGCCCAGCAGTTAGCAGCCGAACTAAAATGGCGACTCCTGCCAATCCTGGATCGCGCACGTGAAGCGTGCAAAGAGACTGTTAGGGAAATGTGGCGGGAGATGTGCAGGGGTTTGGCGACAAACCCAGATCCCCTGCAAAAGGAGCGGAATGGCGCGAAAGCCAAAATCCCACCCACCTGTGCTGTGACTAGTCGACAGACAAGGCCACGTCACACTGAGAGAAGGAGTGCCCCTCCTCTTGTTTCCACCAGAGGGAGGGGGCACAAGGAGAGCCAATCAGGAGCGTCCTCCCCAGCGAAGGGAGGGACCGGAAGTGAGAGCGAGGAACTTCACTTCCATCTGGCATTCGAAGAGCAAGGAGCTAAAACACTGAACTGTTCCACCCCTGAACTAACTATGTCAGAACTAAGCATGATGGTCTTCCAACTCCCAGGAGGCTTCCTGGTGGTGGAGATCGAGGGCCGAGAGTACCTCCAGTGCCTGTGCGTCCACTGCAGGACACCTGGAACGGCCGCAAGCACCAAAGCACGATGCCCTCAATGTGGCACGTACTACCTATGGCCTAACGAAACCATGGCCTATGCTAAAGATCCCTCGGGGTGCCTCTCCGGGAACCCTAACGGAGGTGGCGGAGACAACAGATGAGGCTGCACCACTGCTGAGGTGGGAACCAAGGCCCAGCCAACAACCGAGCCGAGAGAAACTCCGGCGGAGAAGAGCGTGATCGCAGTGGAGGTACCGGAGCGGGCCCGTTTCGTACCACTACCCACTGGCGGGGCCAAAAAAGACCCAGGTGACTCCCTAGCGTCTTCGGAGGAAGAAGATGGCGTTTCATCGGTGGTGATGCGCCTACCGGCGAACCACCCCAGCTGTAAGAAAGATGGTGATCCACTTACCGGAGAGAGGGAGCAGACGAGTCTGGACACCTCCCGACAGCGAGCGCTGGTGCGGCCTGATGCCCGTAGAAGTCCCACGGCTGTGGTGACTCCCAGTGGGGCGGAGACGGGATCCGAGACGGCTCCGGAGGAACCAGAGGTCATCAGCCGGCAGCGGAGCGGTAAGGAGACTCCACCACCACCTTACTCCCGCCAGGCAAAGAAGGACCCTGCAGAGGACGAGAAGGAGAGGCTTGTGGCCTACTTACCTGTCCGCGGACCGGATGATCCACCACTGCCCCTTCCGGTCTTCGATGCACTTCCGGTGCGTTACCACGGAGCGGGTGGGGATTCCGCGGGCGGCCATGATGACGTCACTTCCAAGTCCGAATGGAAGAGAGGCCCTGGAGCATTGTTCTCCCCGCAGGGAGCAGCCATGGCAGCTGCAATGGCCAACCTGAGAGGCCAAGGCGGTTCCCGAAGAACACGGAGCCCAGCAGAGAGAGCAACCAAGAAAGTGCCCAGCGGTCGCAGTATCACCCGCTTGCTGGAAATTGATTCGGACATTGCCCCAGCTCCTAGCGCCCTTGCCCCGGCCACTGCCCCTGTCCAGTCACGAGTCATGACACCGGGACCTACAGTAGCGACATTGCTTATTGAAGCAAAAGCCGCCGGCTCCATGCGGCTGGGAAGCGGGTAGCCGCGGCGCGTGGCGGCGCACTGTGACGTCACAGTAACATGCGCGCCCGGCTTCCCCGTCTTCCCCGTCTTCCCCTGGCTTCCCCGACACCCCTGGAGATCAAATGAAGGTAAGCGGGGGTGCGGGGAAGCAGAGGGGCATAGCAGGAGCCTTGTACGGGGTCGGGAAGGGATTTAAATTGCGCGCGAAGTGGAGGGGGGGTGCGTGGGGGAAACGCGGCGGCGCGCGGTTGTTACTGGCGGCAGCTGGGGTAGATCTCGGTGTGCCGTCGTGATTTAGTGCAATAAACAATGTCGGTGCTGTAGCAGGGATAAGTTAAGTAAGAACCCCAAGTACTCCAAGGATTTGAGGGATTGGGAACTAAGTGACGAGGGATCTGATGGGGAAGTACTGTATGATACTGTGATACGTGTGCCTAATCCAATGTCATTTTCTCCAGTGTTTAGAGGGAGGGCCCGATGGTCCCACACTACTGTAGAGGCAGGGCCTGTAAGCAAAGTGATCCACACAATGAACCCAACCATCTACATTAACGCGAAAGGTTGCTCGTGCTCTACAGAGGCGGTCACGTCCGGTGTATCATCCCAAGTTGAGTCAGAGACAGGCACCTCTAGTGCAGTGTAAGAGGACGAGCACCGTGACAAGTGGTGGGCACCCCTGTTCACTGGGTACCACAAGGGTATGGACCGTACCAGGTTCCTGTTAATTAGGAGCAACATAGTCGACCATTGGTGGGCGGTAGGTGCCTATACTCCCCAGGAGGTGGCGGATGAGCGAGAGCACAGATTTCAAGAGATAGAACAAAAGATCATCCTGCCTAGTATTTTGTACGATGACATTGCTCCTGCAGAACCGGAGTTTTGGGTACTGCCAAGCAGGGCGGGCCACAGGAAGCTGCCCAAGTTGAGCCGAGCAGACAGAGCTATAGTGGCTAGGTATAGACAGTCACACGGGTACGAGTTCCCTTATGTGCCTGAACCTATCATGAGTGAGTTAGAGGAGCACAGAGATAGCTGGCTCAGAGAGGCCGTGCAAGAATACTTGCGTACCAAGTTCGGTAAAGCCGGTTACCAGAACGAGGATAAAATCAGTGAGGTAGCCCGGGCCTGGAGTGTTGGGAGATGTATTTACAAGCACTTTGTGACATATCAGCCGGAGTCTGGGTCGGTACAGCCATACTCTGTAACTGTAACAGACCACAATGGGCGGGAGGTAAGAAAGCATGACCCAAGACATTACAACTAGTTCGGTTCTCCATGTTGGGAGGTACCATTATCATTATTACACTATCTGGTGGATGGTCTGATTATCTGCACGAATCAATTGTGTTTTGTTTCCCAGATGTTCATCTGCAGGATGGTGCTGCTAAATTTAGGTCCAAATGGGGACCATTGGATTCCACCTGAGGGAGAGTGTAGCCCCGGTGAGAAATGGGGGCTATATATCTTTCTCCTACTAGTTTAAGTCCTGTTAAGGGCAGGCCGCCAGTAAGTATCATGGGTTTTTCCCCTGCTTCAAGCCCTGCCTTGAGTGATGGAGGCAGGCCTATGACTCTGTGTGCAGACCTGGGACAGAGGGGAGGGCCTGCTGACATCATGAGGGTTGGGGCTAAAGTTAGTTCTGCATGTTCCTGTAAGTGACTAGTAGTTCTGTCCTGGGAGCTGAGGATTGAAGTGCTAGTCTGGAGTTAGTTAGTACTTTTGGAGAGGGGTGCTGGAGTGTCCCACCTGAGAGGTCATGATTAGAGTGACACCTGTGCTTGGAGAGGAGGCAGAAGACCAGCCTGTTTAGAGCTGATAAGACTATAGGTGGTGGACCAATGCCCCTCACCCTGCTCAGGGGGTGAGGGGAGGATCTTGCCTCTCCCAGAGGGTACACCCTTGGGGTGGGTGTCGGGGGGATATTGAAGCCCCATACAGCCCATCCTGCAGGGGTATGGCCTGGAGGAGAAGGAAAAGAGGACAAGACCCTGTACACTGCATATGAACTGTTGCTGTGCATGAACTGCTGTTGTGTGCTGCTACTGATCTGCTGTACAGAATAAAGAGACCTTGCTGCTTTATTACAAAGAACTGACTGAGACTGGAATCTCTCTTCCCTGAGTGGGAATTCTCTGTAAGGTTCCACCCCATATCCCTGGGGCTTATAGAGATGGAGGCGCTGCGCACCGTTGCTAAAGAAGATGGAGGCATATACCCCAGAAGCCTGTCCCTGTTATCCCCTATACCACCGCGGGAGATTCAGACCCTCCTGTTCCTCACAGGTATGCACCACCAACATACACATAGCCAGCCCTCACTACACCCTAGAGGTCCAATCTGCGACCGGGGGGGGGGGGGGGGAGAACATGGGTTACATTAGTATATATTGTAATGTTTATTGGGGGTAGATGGTTTGATTGAAGGGCCAAGTACCCCCCAATAAAGCTGATGTTGTTCATTAACCCCTTCATTGTCTTAGCGGTTAGCCACAAAGGTAATGAAGTTGTCTGTAAATGCATTTTTATTGCATGGGATTCATGCCATGGGCCTCCAGTTCTCATATTAATGGGTATCAGCTCTGGAGACTCCCGGCATCAATCCCATGCAGGAAAAATGCATTTTTTTTCTAAGGCCCATCTCGTCGATTCTCGGCAGCTTCTCACCACCTTCCTGGCATCTTTTCCTGTCGGGAGGATTTTGAGAGGAAATCTCTGTTTTAGCGCTGTGATTAGTTTCGATAAGCTTTAATTGGGGCTACTAGAATTGCATGAGTTTGATAATCTGCCGATAAGTGGCTTCTCGCCACTCGTTTGGCATTTTTTTTCTCTGAAAAAAAATTGACGAAAAGGGCTTTTATCGGGGCTTACTTTTGGTGAAAAGGCCTCGATAAGTGGCTCATCAACACTTAGTGCATAGGCCCCTTTGTCTGTCAGAAAAGATACTAAAACTGAAGTTTAATAGACTAAAAAAAAATTAATAAAATAAAGGACTTTTATGTAAATGTATATTTCCTGCTCAAATATTTTAAAATAATCCCAATGTGGTATTTGCATAGTTAAAAAATGAAAAAAATTCTAATAAGTAATTATGAAAGCTATGATTTCAATAGCAAACAATTATATAAATCAATATGAAATTCACAGCTGTGCAGGTTTTAAAACATTTTTTTTCTGTTTTCTAAAAAAACTTTTTTCTGGCTCATTTTACCTAGAGATGCTGTGACAAGAATATCTGTTCATCAGGAACACAACATACAGAATTTTTTCAAAGACAGCTAAAGAGAGGCCAAGCACACCATGGTCAGTATAAAATAGTATTTAGATAAATGAAAGCACATATCCAAACTTACAAAATAGTAAATAACAGCATGTACATAACAGTGGTTCCATAGACTGATGTTAGTTTGTCTCAAATGTGGGGTAGTCCACAGTTAGCTGAATGGCTTCCACAGCTGTCACAGTCCATACTGATCGCAGAGAAATCTGATTGGATCAAGTACCATGTGACAGAAGCCATGTTGCTTTTGATGACGTCATGTTAAAGGGAAAGGAAGCACAGCCATTCTGATTTGCTGGCTTCATTTCCTTTAGATAATGCCACAAAAAAAAGGGCACGGTTTTCACTGGCCAATCAGAGCCGTGTGAAGCATTTGCCGAAAATTTGATTTCATAGGCCTAAATAGCCAATGCAGCCTCATTTTACGTCAAGAAGCCGAGGAGTGAGGACCTCCTCCTCCAATAGAAGGACAAGGGTGTGCCTGCTGAAGATGGAAAAAGATTCAGATGAAGAAGAAGACCCCAGAAGACACATGAAGACCCCCGAAAGACCCCACAATTGGATTACTAATTACATATGAAGAAAAAGAAAGAAGAAAAGGACTTTGGATTTTTTTTACCTGTGGTATATTTCTGTTTGAGTTTGTGGATTGGTTCAAGAGCTTGCGGTGTCCCCAGGAATCAGAGGGTGAAGAAATCTAAAGGTAAGGAAAAACATAGAATGTATGTTATTTTTCTTTTACAGGTTTTTTAAAAATTTTTTATTGTGATTGCTTTTTCTTTAATGCCTATTCATTGCCACTGTATTTATGTATGTCTCTTAATGGATATACATACAGGGGACAAGCAATGGTTGTTTTTGCAAATGCTTGCTTTTATGTATTTGAAATGTATTTTTCTGCTTTGTTTAGAAATATTTGGCCAATTTAATTTTTAGTTTTATTTAGTAAGATGTCATTTTTAGTGTTGTTTTAAATAGTTTATTTCAGAGGGGGGTTGCTTGCTTTTTAATAGTAGCTTCTTTTTGGTAGTTATATTTTGTCTGATGGTGTCTTCTTTGAGCTTTCATTTATTTATTGTTTTGTTTTGGTGTTTTAATTGTTAATTGTGGTATTTATTTTGCATTGGATTAATTTATTGGTAGTAATTTAGTTCTGTTTTATTCTTTATTTGTTTTTAGTTTCTCATTGTTTTGATTGCATTGGCTCTTGTTTGTGATTGTTTTTTAGGTTGACCAATAACTGGCATAGTGTTAAATGATACCCATATTATATAGGCATTGTGTGCCCATTGTGTCATTCAATTGTTTTATTGGCAATTGTTATCTATTTAATTGGCTATGTGATGTGCTTTATTTTGCTATTTGATGTGTTTTATTTTGCTATGTGCTGTGCTTAATTTTGCTATGTGCTGTGTTTTATTTTGCAATGTGCTGTATTTTATTTAGCTACAGTATGTAATGGGTTTGATTTGGGCCTGTTTATTTATTCCTTCCCCATTTCTTGCTTTAGTGGTAAATCATGCCCATATTATATGAGCATGATGTACCTACTGTACCAATGAATGGGTAAAGGGTGGGGGTAGTTGCCTGGGGGGTGGTTAGGCCTCCTTGGTGGGTAGTGGCAGAGGGTGGGTTAACCCCTTAATTATTATAGCGGTTACTAACCGCTATAGTGATTAATGGGTTAGGGGACATTAGATGTTTTTAGCCGCTACGGTAATCAAACTGCTTTAATGTATTTTTTTTAACTGTGTGCGGTAGCAGGGGGTCTCCTGAGCTGAACCGCTTTGATTTCTGGCTCAGGGACACCCTGCTTCCTGAGTTACAGGCCCCAGTATGGGGAATAGGATGCCAGTGTCTCCGCCATTTTTAAAGCTTCCACGTCGCGTGACGTGTGACATGTAAATAATGGAGATACCGGCACCCCATATCTGGTCCTGTAACTCGGGAAGCAGGGGGTCCCCGAGGCTGAAATCAATGCGGTTCAGCTCATGAGACCCCCTGTTCCAGCACAATATTATTAAAAATGATATTAAAGCATCTTCATTACCATTGCGGCTATGCGCTACGGTAATTAATTATTTTTTACTGTGATGTGTGTTTTCATACTAGTGTAGATGAGCAGGGGGTCTCCTGAGCTGAACCACATTGGTTTCAGCCTCGGAAACACCCTACTTCATGAGATACAGGCCCCGTTATGGGGTGCCGGTATCTCCCTTCAGGATTTAAATCCCCCGGTCACGTGACGCAGGAGCTTTAAAAGCACAGGGGATACTGGTACCCCATAACAGGGCCTGTATCTCATTAAGTAAGGGCTCCCCGAGGCTGAAACCAATGCGGTTCAGCTCAGGAGTCCTTCTGCACATGTACACTAGTATTAAAATGAATATTTGTACAGTACGTTCGCCTGTAAAACCTAGTGCGCTGTAGAACTTTAAGCTCGATAGCTTAAGCAGCTCACACGATCGGGCATATGTTTGGTCCGTCTGGATCAAAATGCACTTCACTTGTCAGTGAATCTCGCGTTTGGTTCACTTTGTATCGGGTGAGTCAAAAATTCCAAATTGGCCGCAAAAAGGCACGCATAGCCCCTTATATCTACACTTGTAATTTACTCCAGATCTTTTCAGCAATCTGGAAATTGTATACCATCAGTCTAGCTCTTTTAGCTCACCTTGGATCTGATTACCTGCCAGACCAGTTAATAGCATATCTCCTACCCCCCACCCTCCACAATTCTAGGTTTAATTACTATGTTCATTTGTTGACCTGTATTTTTTAATTTTATATATTAAATGTTAAGTATTAAGCACCTTCATGTAATGTTATACACACTTACACATGGTGTGCGCACAATTAGAGATATTTTTTTTGCCGTGTTGCTCTCACGTTATGCAGAAAGGCTTGAATATCAGTGAGAGCAACATTTCCAAACATGGCGAGTTGCCGGTGCCGAGTTGACCTGCCCTCCGAAAAGGGCTCTGCTGCAGAGAGATTCACCTCTCTACGAAAATCTCGCCGTAAATAAATATATTTTAACATTTAAATGTTATTACTTGTGTATTGTAGCAGGGGGTCTCCGCAGCACCGCGTTGATTTCAGGTCCGGGGACCCCTTACTTCCCGAGATACAGCCCCATTATGGGACATTTACATGCATAGGAGATACCGCCACCCCATAACGGGGTCTGTATCTCGGGAAGTAGGGGGTCTCAGGACCTGAAAACAATGCACTTTTGCTCCGGAGACACCCTGATCATCTACACTAGTCATAACATTTTAATTTAAAAGTATTTAGTAAACACCAATACATAACCCACCCCCTGTGCCCCACCATAAAACCATTATGTATCTTGTTACACACACGATTAATACCATAGGTCGGCAGGGGTCCCTGGTGGTCCCGACGGGTGCCCACAGGCCCCACAGTGCACCCCGGGGGTACCCACTTGTGTCTGTGGCCTCCGGATGGTCCCTGCTAGGGTTTGTGGGCCTCCAGGTGGTCCCTGTGGGTCCCCGCAGGCCCCAATGTGGTCCATATGTGGTCCCCACGGGTGTCTGGGGGTCCCCGGGCCATTAGGGTCACCACCCTAAAGTGGTACAGATGAATACATTCAGTCAATGTGCAATAAAAAAAACAAGAAAGTACTTAGTTCTCACGATCTGATTGGCTGAAACTCCATGTGACACCGGCCATCTTGGATTAAGTGACATCATGTTAAAGGGAAATGAAGCACAGCCATTCTGATTGGCTGGCATCATTCCCTTTAAATTACATCATTAAAAAAAAGGGGCACATGGTTTTAACAGCCAATCAGATGGCTTTTGAACCATTTCCCATCCAAATGTGATGTCACAAGCCATATTTAAGGCCGTGACACCTCATTTGAGCCCAAGAAGCTGACGAGACAACATCGTATTGTGGATCTACCATTGGGTTTTTGGCTTGACAGATGAATAAAGAAAATATACAGTAGAAAATTTAAAATAATTACAGAAGAAGATAGAAGAAGCTGATTGAAAAGAAAAGAAAGAAGAATTGAGGTACCTGATCTGGATATTCGTGGTATATGGCATCTGATGTAGTTTCAGGCCTTCGCGGTACGTGAGCTTCCTGATTCCCCGGGAGTTGGAGGGCCAACACTTCTAAAGGTAAGTATAATATTAAATGTATGTAAATGTTTTGTTTTTTTTTACAGGTTTTTCGATGTAATTTTTGGGGGGGTAATTTTTTTATTGCACATTGACTGATAATATATTAATCTGTGCCACTTTAGGGTACAGATCAATAAATTATTAGGTTAATAATTTGTTTTTAATTGCTTGCTTTGTATTGAGTGTGATTTTTTCTTGTGTGTTTATTATGTGGATGTAATTGTTTATCCTTTTGCTGCATTAATTTTTATTTTTTTGGTGATTGATTTTTTCTTTTTTTTAACTCAATTTTTTTATTGGGTACAATCATGTCAAACAGTACATACAAGGGTGTCATGATCCCATGACAGTGGTGCTTTTAACAATCTGACAGAGACCCATTAACATTTTCCATTTTCTTGGGAGTGGGGATATGGAGGGGAGGGGGAAGAGGGGGGGAGGGGGAAAGACACACAGGGGAGCGGGGGGGAGGGGGGGGGGAACCTAGGAGAGAGGGGGGGGTGGGTGGCGCGCTCCTACCTCCGCGACTGCGTATGAGTATATTTATTTTGTTAGCCACGGGTCCCAGGTATTTAGAAATTGGGGTATTTTCTTTTGGAGCAGGGCGGTCAGTTTCTCCATCGACATAACTTCGTTGATTCTGCTAGTGACAGTGGTTCTAGAGGGAGCTTTAGTCTGCTTCCAAGCGGCAGCGATGGAACACCTGGCTGCCGTCAGTATGGCCGTTATAAGTCTGGACATCGGTGGATGGAGATCATCAACAGGTTTGTTCAGCACCAGGGTCATTGGGTCCAAGGGTAGGGTTAGTCCCGTGACCTCTCGTATGAGCCTCTGGATCATGGCCCAGAATTTCTGAATCTCTGGACATGACCACCAAATGTGGGCCATGTCCCCCTTTTGACCACATCCCCTCCAGCACAGATCAACTGCGCCTGGGTAGATCTGGCTCAGCCTAGCGGGGGTCAGGTACCATTGGAATAGGATTTTGTATATGTTTTCTTTTATTGTTGTGCAAATTGAGGTTTTAGAGGCTTGCTCCCAGATCTCCTCCCAATCCTCCGGGTCTATTGAGAGGCCCAATTCCTCGGACTATCGTTGCATATATCGATGGTTGGGTGGGCTAGAAGGGGGTTCTAATCCTTTATATATTTGAGAGATCAGGCCTTTTTGATAGGTTGTTTTGGCGCAGAGGGTTTCAAATCTGGTTAATTTAGGAAATTTGGAAGTTGGTGAGAGGGATAAAAGAAAGTGTCTCACTTGCAGATATTTAAATAGGTGGAGGCCCTGTATCTCGTATTTATCCCTTATCACCTGATAAGTAGCGATCTAATCTTTCTGCAGCAGATCGGCCACCATCCTAATGTTGTGACCCTGAAATTGGTCAAATTGACTTGGGGAACACCCTGGAGGGAATTTGGGGTTCCCGAAGATGGGAGTGAGCTGTGAGGGGGATGCTACCAGACCGTACTTCCCTCTACATTTAAGCCATACCTCCCACGTGCATCTCATTGCTCCCAGGGCAAACCTCTGCTGCCAGTGGGCCACATTGCCATTTGGAAGGAGAGGGGGTAGGCGTAGTGAGACTCTATCTCTAACCATGAAGCTAGGGCCGGGTCGCAATTCCAAACTACAGCCTGCTTCAGCTGTGCTACGATGTAATATTTTGCAAGGTCGGGGACCCCCACACCTCCTCTTTCTCTAGACGAGAGCATCACTGACCGAGGGACTCTGGGCCTTTTGTCGTTCCAAATAAATTGGAGAATTAGAGACTGCATGTTTTTAAGCGCTGTTTGTGGGACCGGTATTGGAAGGGTTTGGAAGTTATATAACAGTCTTGGGAGAACGTTCATTTTTACTGCCGTGATTCTCCCAAACCACGAGATTTGGTGTTTTTTCCAGATCTCTAGATCTTTTTTGATCTGGTTAAATAGAGGGGGGTAGTTATATTGGTATAGGGAGCTGTAGGAATTAGAGATTTTAACACCTAAGTATTTAATGTGGGTGGAGCTCCATCGATATTTATAGTTGGCTTGTATAAGGGTCCAGTCCTGGGGGGGGGAGGGATAAATTTAGGGCCTCAGATTTGTCCATGTTTACTTTGTAGTCAGATACTTGACCAAATTGAGTCAGGTGTCGTTGAAGGTTAGGGAGGGAGGTATGGGGGTTCGCGAGGGTCAAGATCACATCGTCTGCAAACAGCGAAATTTTGTGTTCTCTATCTCCAATTTGGATACCTTTTATGTTGGGTTCGTCCCTGATCTTGGCTGCTAGGGGCTCTATAGTTAAGGCGAATAATAGAGGGGAGAGTGGGCAGCCCTGTCTAGTCCCATTTCTGATCTTTATTGGATCCGAGAACCCACCTGCCAATTTGACATATGCTGTTGGGTTATGGTAAAGAGCTCTCACTCCTTCCAGGAAAGGTCCTGAGAATCCAAACCTCAGCATGGTCTGGTCTAGGAAGGACCACTTGATCCTGTCGAACGCTTTTTCAGCGTCGAGGCTTAGAATCATTGCTCTGGTCCCAGAGAGATGCACGTGGTCTATTATATCCACTATTTTACGTGTGTTGTCGGAGGCCTGTCTTCCGGACACAAAACCTACTTGATCTACATGTATGAGTCTAGGGAGAATTGGGTTTAGCCTGTTTGCCAGGATCTTACTGTAGATTTTGAGATCGGTATTCAGCAGGGATATAGGCCTATAATTCCCGCAGAGGAGAGGGTCTCTTCCCTCTTTGTGAATAATCGCTAAGTTTGCTGCAGTGATAGTAGAGGGTATCGGCTCTCCTTGTAGGAACGAGTTATACATTTGGAGGAGGTAGGGGGATAAGATAGGTAGGAACAGTTTATAATAGCTATTAGAAAAGCCATCTGGGCCCGGGGTTTTTGCTATCTTGAGGGATTGTATGGCTTGGGACAGTTCCTCTTGAGTTATTGCTTTGTTTAAGCTCTCAGTCTCTTCTGGGGTGAGTGTGGGAAAGCTACACTGCTCTAGGTATTGGGTTATTTTAGTGATATTAACTGGGTCCTGGTCTGGGGGATGAAGGTTATACAGGTCTGAATAAAATTTCGCGAACTCTCGTGTTATCTCCTTCTCTAGATATATGACCTGTCCTTTATCTGTCTGAATTTTTGCGATCTGGGCTTTTGCTCTGGCACCCCTTAACTTCGAGGCCAGGAGCTTGTCGGCTTTGTTGCCTTTGTCAAAGTATTTTTGTTTAGACCATCTGAGGGCTTTTTCAACTTCCTCTAGTTGTGTATGTTTGAGGGCAGCTCTGGCTAGAGTTAGTTGCTTTAGTGTCTTCGTGGAGGTTGAGATTTTATGTTGGGCTTCTAACTGGGAGATTTTTTCTGTAAGCTCTTTTTGGAGTTTGAGTTTTTGCTTTTTTTTGTGTGAGGCCATAGAAATTAAGTCTCCCCTGATAGTAGCTTTATGCGCCTCCCATAGCATAGCTGGGGTTGAGGCAGTGCCTTTGTTATACTTAAAGAAAGATACCAGCTTTTGGCGAATTGAGGTCTCGGTGTCGGGGCAGTTAAGGAGGGAGTCATTGAGCTTCCATTTATATTGGGCATGTTTGACAAATGGGAGGGATAATAAAAGATCAATAGGTGCGTGGTCGGACCATGTGATCGGTCCGATGTTGGATTGGGAGGAGGCCTGGAAGACGTTGCTGGTGCCCAGAAAATAATCGATCCTCGAGTAGGACTGATGAGGGGTGGAGAAGAAAGTATAGTCCCTCTGGCCCTGGTGCTGAGCCCTCCATATATCGATCAGTGAGTAACTTTCCATAATATTACGGAATTGCTTAGCCTTTTTCTGGGCCTGGGTGCTGCTCTGGTAGAGTGTGTGGTCTGGGCTTGTTTGGCCAGGGCCGGATTTATCATTTTTGTATGAGGCTACCATATTAAAGTCTCCTCCAATGATCAAAGAGGATAGAGATTGTTGGTCTAGGGTTTCTAGTAGGTTGTTCAGGAATTGAATTTGATTGGTATTAGGGGCGTATACTGCACCGACACACTTTATTCGAGCAAATACCCGGTATGTACCTGGCAGATACCTGGAATGCGCCACTCCTAACCTCTGACAAGCCCCGTTGCATTTGCCTTCCCAGCCTGGGTTCATGCCTGGCTGATGGGCGGCTGATCTGTTAAATGATAATGATTAGGATTTAATAGGCTGCAATGCTTCGCGTGTCTACCAGATGGCATAAATTCATGAATTGTAATGCAGTTTATATATATATACTGTGCAGTATTGCAGCCAGCGGGAATAAAATGCTTAAATCCCTGCTTGGAAAATAACTCAATGTACTCGGGCAGAAAACAGTCACAAACCTCAATACACCCGGGTATACCCGAATTCGTGGGACTAGCCAAGCTCGAATAAAGTGTGTCGCCAGTGTACATTGACAATTGTGATCGGGGACCCTGCTAAGGTGCCCTGGAGTATGAGCGAGCGTCCTTCGGGGTCTTGGTGTGATTTTGTCAGAACAAATGGGACTCCAGCCCTGATGAGGATAGCTACTCCTCTTTTTTTGCTAGGAGAGGAGGCGTAGTATGCCTGGGGGAATACACTTTTAAATGTGTTGGGGGGCGTCTGGGTGTTAAAATGAGTTTCCTGTATTAGGACTATATCGCCTTGGGATCTTTTGAGATCTGTAAGGACTAGTTTCCTTTTTTTTACAGAGTTAAGGCCTTTAGCGTTGATTGAAATTAGTTTAATGGAGGCCATTGTTTTTCTTATGGTGTTTTCAGGGCACTGGGCCCTGTGACTCCTATTTTTCCCATGTCAGGAGTTCGAAACCGGGGGGCGACGGATAGACCTGAACCCTCGGTAGAGGGAGTCGCGGAGGGAGGGTTTGCGCTGGGGATAGGGGTAGTAGGGGGGGGACACATATAAGGGGGGGGGGAAACTGGGTGGGCCTTGGATAGGCCTATAAAGAGTAACCTTTGACACTTTCGTGAAAAAGGAGGTGGGGCGGGGTGCCCCTGGAGGGACTTCCGGAGACATGGGCCTGTCTCGGAGCACTGTGTTAGTCCCTAGACCCTCCATTCTGTAAAGGGGGGGGACCACTAGTTGGGGGCGTGGGCAGGGGTAGTTTCTTTGTTTCTAGTGGTAATCAGGGGCGTACCCTTATCTAGATTGGTCCTGGTATACTTAGTACCTGAGATGACTCTTTGATCTACTTACTCTGAGGCTCTATATGTGTTTACCTGGGTTGAACTTATGTAATCACTTAGTTCGCTAGATAGCTTATTATAGGGAGGGGGGAGGGGGGGGGAGCAGGAGGGGTACTAGGGCAGAGGATGGGGGGGGTGGGAGGGGGGGGGAATCCGCAGGGGATGCGTATTCACATAACATTTTCAACATTATAGTACATTTGTTTACCATCCTAATAATAGTGAGAGAGAGAGGGGGACCTCTTAATATACTGGCTCCCCTCCAGTTCTTCATTTTGTCGTTTTGTCGCTGGCTCCTTGTTTCATATATGGGGGGGAAAGTGGGGGGTGGGGAGGTGCAAAGGAGGGGGGGGGAAAGGGGTGGGGCGCCTGTTGAGTTCGTATGCGTGGGGGGGGCGGGGGGAGGGGGGGTATAGGAGGGGGGGGGGTGGGAAGGAGGAGGGGAAAAGGAGGGGAGGGGGGAGGGGGGGAGGGGGATGATAGTAGAAAAAAGAGGGGGGAGCATTTATTATGTGAGAGTTTAGGCGACATTATATCTATGAGGTTCTTTTGACTGAAAGTCCCAATCTGAAATCTAATGGGAGAGCGCCCTCACATGGACAAGTCTGGTATATATTGTTCTTTTCAGTTTTACTGTACCCGGCAGACTCATAGCCTGGTGCTGGGTGCTGTTCATTCTCCTCTGTTCTTTCACCGGCTGGACTTCAGTTTTCGCCCTCCAGGTGAGTAGGGGGGGACCGGAGTTTCTTCAGCGTCTGTGTGTTCTCAGAGGGGGAGATGGGGGGGGGTTAGGGCCAGTGCGGGGGGAGAGAAAGAAGGGGAGGGGGTGGGGGAGGTGAGGGTAGGGGGGCAGGAATCTTTGGGGTACTCGATTCTGGTAGGGGATGGAGGTTGTCTAGGGCGGTGGAGGGGGGGGGGAGGGAGTGTGGGTGAGGCAAATGGAGCATTCAGTTATTCTCTATGTGTTGTGCATGTAGCTGGGTCTGTGGCGTTGAGGGGGGTGGTGGGGGGGGGAGGTTTAGGCAGGGGGGGTGCACTGAGTAGTCGGCTGGGGCGGGAGTGGGAGAACAGTGGGGGGGGGGCATTGCGGAGCGTGGGTTGGAGGGGAGGGGGGGTCTGGGGAGTGCTCTTTGGGGTCTGGGACTCCCCAGGGCTAGCACTGTGGAGCTGCGTCTCCTTATTTTTAATTGTTAATGATAATAATTTATTTATTTCTTTTGCTGTACTTTACCCTTCTTCCGCTGTGTCCCTGGAAGGGCTCCGTCCTTCCCCTCTGCGTGTCCTGCTCCCCGAGTCTCCTGTTAAGGTAAGTAGGGGACATGGGGGGGGGGGATGCCTGCTTTTGGACTCGTAGCAGAGGGGGAAGGAGGGAGGACCGGGGGACGGGGCTAAGGTGAGCTTATGGGAAGCTCAAGGGTGAGGTTTTGAATCGGGGTAGTGTTCTGCTGGGGGGGGGAGAGGGGGGGGAGAGAGGGGGGGGATATAAGGGGAGGTGGGATAGGGGTGGGGCAGGGGGGGTGGGGGAGAGGGGCTAAAGTGCTTGCGTGTAGCCTGGAGCTGTTTGGGGGGGTGTGGGGGGGGGGGGGAGATTGTGGGGGGGGGACGTGATTCTTTCTGCAGGTATCGTGGAGTTATGTTGGTAAAAGCCTAGGGGGAACAGGTAAAGGGGGCAGTGTTACTGTCCCGAGCTTTCTGGCGATGTCATCCCAGCTGGGCTGGGTGTCAGCACGGCTTGTCTTGTGCTGTTGTCTTTTCCTCTTTAGGATCCTGACGGGGTCTTGGACGTCTTCTGCTGGGCTAGGCGTTCTGAGGACCTGGAACCGCGCTGATGTGGGGGTAGATTGGCTTCCTCTTCATCCTCGTCTCGGCCTCGTCTCTGGATGGGCGGTATGTCCAGGAGTCGCAGGAAACCAGGTGCGTCATCGATGTGAGTGATAGAATGGAGCTTGCCCTTAGCAAGAACGCTTAGTTTAAAGGGGAAGCCCCATCTATAGCGCACATTGTGGTTTTGCAGGTGCTGGGTCAGCGGCTTAAGTTCTTGACGACGGAGGATAGTTATTCTGGATAAGTCGTTGTATATTTGAATCTGCTCGCCTTGGAATGGAATTTGGTTCATTCCTCTGCTTTTTGTTATTATTTTCTCCTTGGTGGTGTATGAGTGGAAGCGAGCGATGACGTCTCTGCGTCTCTTTGGGTCTTCTCGTCTTGGACCGAGGGCTCTGTGGGCTCGGTCTAGCTCCATATCTTCCTTTTTTAGGTCTGGTACCAGGTGCTGGAAGAGATCCTGAAGGTAAGATGTGAGGGCTTCTGCGGGAACCGACTCAGGGATGTTCCGGAACCTTAAGTTCTGACGTCGGTCCCGGTTCTCTTGGTCCTCTAATCCATCTTTTAGGCGGTTTATCTCCTGGTTAAGGCGGTTAATCTCGTCCTCGGCCGAGGACTGTACCGCTTCTACTTCCTCCACCCTGCTCTCCAGGGAATCTGTTCTTTGGGAGATTTCGGTGATATCCTTTTTCATTTTATTTATAGCGCTATTAAAGTCTTGGCTGACATCTTTTCTGAGTTTGGAGAACATTTGGGACATATAGTCCTCCAAAAAATCTTTAGTGATCAGGTGGCTGGCTGTGATGTTCTCCGGGATCTGCTGCTCGCGGGCGGGAGTGCTTGCCACGCTGGGGTCGGCGCCATCTTGGCTCAGCTCCTCCTGGTCTCCCGGGCGCTTCGACGGCGTGAAATAAGCGGAGACACTCTGCATGGGTCCCTTTTTTTGTTGCTTAGCCATCCTTGAGCTTAGCTCTTAGTGCCCTCTCGTTTTGGTGAGTTTTGTAGTGGTTTTTGTGCTCGTTCTAGCACCTTTTCATGGAGGGGAATAGGGAGCTCCGAATTAGGCTGGCATGTGGTGTGACGTCACCACCGGAAGTCCGATTTTTTCTTTTTTAATTAATGATATCTTGTGTTGGGTAATGCTTTTTTTTTTTTTTATAACTTTGGTTTTATTGAGTTTTTCAGCAAAGAACATGTACAACAAAATCTTCACCATACATTGTACAAAGAAATTGTGTTACAAACTGACATTTCTCACAAACAGGTATTGGGATACAGCTAACAGAAAAATAAAAATAAAATAAAAAGGGGGGGGGGGGATGTAGAGGAGAGAGGGGATAGGGAAGGGGGGGGAGGGTGGTGTGGTGCGGGAGTCAATCCCGCTAGGACTAATAAAATCGTGGAGTTTCAACTCCTAAAGGTTGTTATATCCATAGCACCTCCAGGGGAACCTATCCACTCGAAGTCTTAGATACCCACTTCGCGAGCCTGCCGAGGGTGTTCTTGGCACTATGTGTTCTGCGTGATTCCTACGCTTAGCGTTATTCAAGGGAAAACGCATCTATTACTATCAAAGCAGGATAGTATCTCTTCCTACTCCCGGGATGTCCCTCTGGTCCAACCAAGGTGTCCAGGTTTTTAGATAAATTTCGCCAGTGTCATTAACTAGACTTGTTAATTTCTCCATCTGGCATACAAACCAAATTCTGTTCCGAATCTTGGGAATTAGGGGAATTTCGGGTTGCTTCCATAGTGCTGCGATCTCGCAGCGAAATAAGCAACTAGTTTATTACTTGATTTAGTCCACCCCAAGGATGGTCTGTTCAGCAGAAACCGCCACGGGTCCAAGGAAATTTTAAGATTTAAAATCTTCTCAAGTCAATCTCTGATTTTTCGCCAAAGCGGTTTAATCCTCGGGCAAGACCACAGCATATGTAGCAAATCAGCCGTTGCTCCGCACTGCCTAGGGCACAGGGGGGAGTACCCTGGTATGAATTTAGATAATTTCAAGGGAGTGTGATACCATCGCATTAAAACTTTATATGCGTTTTCCCTTAAAGTTGTGCATATAGAGCTCTTGGCAGATGCCATAATTATTCTATTCCACTCTTCAGTCTCTAGAACTTCACCCAGATCTCTCTCCCACTGATCCATGTACCTCAGTTTGTGGTCAGCTTGTACTCCTGAACCGATCACCTCTTTGTACAACAGCGATATGAGTCCCCTGGTATCCGTCTCAACTAGACAGAGCTTTTCAAACTTGGTTAGTGGGGGTCGTGGGGTAACGCTAATGTAAAATGCTCGCAGTTGGAGAAATCTAAATATTTCTGAGGGGGGACGTTTGATTCCTCTCTAATTTGTGCAAAGGGCTTCATATCTTTGCTCCCCTCTAGATCTCGGAGTCTATGTATGCCTAATTGCTTCCAAATTGAAAATTCCTTTCTGTACAGGCCTGGAGCAAAATCTGGGTTGCCCCACAGTGGAGTCATCAGAGATCCTTTAGATAGCAGATTACATTTACTTTTATTGGCCTCCCAGATAGCCAGCGAGTTCGCCACTGAGGCCAGCGGCTTATTCAGCAGCTTCAAGGCTGTTTTGGGTAACCATATCAAGTTTTTTAACTCGATTGGGGAGCAAGCTTCACTTTCCAATGCAACCCACCTTTTCGAATCCGGGTTTACATGCCATTGGGAGATTTGGCTTAATTGTGCCGCTTTGTAATAAGATAACAGACAAGGTACCGCCAGGCCCCCTTCCAATGTTGGCTTCTTTAGAATCATATCCTTTACTCTCTGTTTTTTTAATTCCCATATGAATTTGGATATAGCAGACTGAAGTGAGAGTATATCCGTCAGTCTGAGTGGCACCGGTAATGTCTGGAACAAATATAGTATACATGGGAGGAGATTCATCTTTATACTATGTATCCGTCCGATCCATGAGATTTTAAAAGATGCCCACTTTCTCAGCTCTTCCTTCAGATCGCGGATCAGTTTGGGGAAGTTTGCCTGGTAGATACTATTGTAATCTTTGGGGATTATAAATCCTAGGTATTTCACCCCTTTTTTCGGCCAATTAAAGTTGAAATTGAGCTGTATCAACTTTTCTGTCTCTTTCGGGAGGCTTATATTCAGGGCTTCAGACTTAGATTGGTTGATCTTAAAGCCTGATATATCATTAAATTTCCCTAGCAAGTTGAATAGGTTCGGCAAGGAAGTAAGCGGCCTTGAGATTGTGAGCAAGACATCGTCTGCGTAAAGAGCTATCTTATGCGTTTGTGTGCCCGTCTCTATGCCTCCCACATCTGGATTATTTCTAATCTGTGCTGCCAAGGGCTCTATACACATTGCGAATAGAAGGGGGGATAATGGGCACCCCTGTCTGGTGCCGCTTCTGATTTGGAACGGGTCCGACGGAAATCCCTGGTGGATCACCCTGGCTGCCGGTCCCTGGTATAGTGACAGGATAGCATTGATCACCCGCGCCCCCATCCCAAACTCTCCAAGCGTGGCCCTCAGATATGGCCAGTCAATCCTGTCGAAGGCTTTTTCAGCATCCAGACTCAACATCATAACTGGGATCTTACGTGTATTGGCTATATCTATCAGATCAATGATCCGTCGGGTGTTATCTGCAGCTTGTCGACCCATAATAAACCCGACTTGATCTGGATGTATGAGTCTGGGCAGGATGTGACTTAATCGGTTGGCCAGCAATTTAGCATATATTTTGATATCGGTGTTAATGAGCGAAATGGGCCTGTAACTTGAGCAGTCTAATGGGTCTTTCCCAGGCTTATAAATTACTGAGATGGACGCTTGGAGCATCTGTTCCGGGAATGCAGCCCCATCTAGCACCGCATTGAACATTCTGAGGAGGTGAGGCCCCAGGAGCTCAATGTATTTTTTATAATAAAGGTTGGAGAACCCGTCAGGTCCAGGTGCCTTGGCGGGTTTGAGGCTCTGAATAACCTGGGTAAGTTCCTCTAAAGTAAAATCTGCTCCTAAAACTTCCCTTTCCGAACCACTCAATCTTGGTAGGTGTGCGCCCTTCAGGAAGTCCTTCATGGCCCTTTTGGTTTTACCATTATGTGCCACCTTTTCACCATTATAGAGGTTCTCATAGAAACTCCTGAATTCCTCCACTATCAGTTTTGGGTTGGCTGTTTTGGCTCCTGTTTTTAGCCTTAACTCCCGGATACTATAATTTGGCTGTCTATTCCTCAATTTGTTGGCCAGTAAGGTATCTGGTTTGTTTGACTTATCATAGAATAGCCTTTTGGACCAACTCACCGTGTTATCTGCCTGGGAGGTCAAGACTAGGTTAAGCTCGACTCTAGTGTCTTGAATTTCTTTGAGAAGGGCCGAACTCTGATCTCGTTTATGTTTGAGTAGTAATTCTCTAAGCTTATTTTGTAAGGTATTGATTTTCCAATTCCTTTCTCTTTTTCTTTTAGCCGCTAATTTAATTAGGGTCCCCCTCAAGGTTGCCTTGTGTGCTTCCCACAGTACAAGGTGGGATTGAACACTACCCGTATTAATTTGGAAAAATTGATCTATCTCTTTACTAATTATTTGTTCGGACCCTGGGACCTTCAACAGTGCCTCATTAAGTTTCCAATTTGCTCCCGGCCTGTCCAGAAATTTTTGTGTGCACCGTAGCTCTATAGGTGCGTGATCCGACCATGAAATATCATGGATCCCTGAGTGGGGGATCTTCGGGACCAGTCTGCTAGAGACAAAGAAGTAATCGATTCTGCTATAGGAGGTATGGGGGTGCGAGAAAAAGGTGTAATCTCTTTCTAACGGATGCATCTCCCTCCAAATGTCTATTAGTTGGCTATCCCTAAGACCTTTCAGGAGGGCATCTATATATGACTTTTTGTTAGCCTTCTGGGGGCCTGACCTGTCCATCCCTGGGTTGATCGCTACATTGAAATCACCTGCCACAATTAAATTACCCTTGGCCACTGATCTCAGTGTGTCAAAGAACCCGTTAATGAATGAGGGGTCTTGCTCACATGGAGCGTATATTGTAGACAGCGTTATAGGCTGGGCTTGTATAGTGCCTACTAAGATTAGGTATCTACCTTCTTTATCTCTCTTAACCACCTCTTCTATAAATGGGACGTTGTTATGAAGCAAGATTGCCACTCCTCTCTTCTTTTCCATCCTTGCAGAGGAAAGGTAAAACCGCTTGAAGCTCTTATCCCAGAATTTGGGGGTACTTTTGCAGCTAAAGTGCGTCTCTTGTAGAAACACTACGTCGGCCCGCTTGCGTTTGTAATCCGCTATAGCTATTCGGCGTTTTCCCGGGCTATTTAAACCTTTAGTGTTGTGGGATATCATAGTCAACGACATGGTGTAGTGGGGTTGTTGTTATCGCTGTAAGTGCTGTCTATATTGTAGGCCCCTTTAGCCTCTGAGCTCTCTGGCCCATCTACTTCAGTCGGGGGTTGCGCCTGCACCACAGAGGGAGGGGGAGGAAGGGGGGGTGGGGAAGGGTAGGGGAGAACAAAACAATTGAGGGGCCGAAGCTGACCTTGGTCAGCAATGGTCCCTTGGCCCTCAGGTGAACCTTGCGCCCTGGAATGCCCGGTGGGGGCTTCCTAACTCCCAACCACATCTCGTGGCCGGGTGCCCGAGGGACTTGTCCGTGCATGATGGAGTGACCCATTCGTGCACAGCTTGAGTCGCAGGCGGCCGGCCCAGGTGGTCCCGAACCCGGCACCATCTACGCAATATATGTAAACAATATAGAGAGGGAAAGAGAAAAAAGGAAGCAATGCTTCTCCCCCTCCTCTCCCTCTCCCTTAGGCATACGTTGTGTGTCATAGCAAACCGACATGTGTAAATCACAAAAACTATTTACAGTGAAACAGTAGAACTAGTTAAGTCCTTTTCGTCTTCCCCAGCCTTCTTTGTGTCGTCTCCCAATACGACTGGCGGCGATCATAGTGTCCCAATAGAGTGTGCGGTGTGTGGCCCCCCTCTCCTCCCGTCCGTGGGCTAATCCCGTGGGGGTCTCCCCCTTACGCTAAGTGTGACCTAGGGTTAACATTTATGAGAGACAGAGTAGTGAAAAGTCTCGGACTGTAGCCTCCATCATCTCTCCTGTGCGTATCGTTTATTCACGTCATCCCTCCCCCCCCCTCCCCTCCCTTCCCTTGCTACCGGACTCTTTGACTCCATAAAGGGGGTGCTGATTGTTCTGGAGTCCTCGGGTAAATGGAGTCCGGTCCCGGAGCAGCGACCATGTGTGGCGATGTCCCCTTTGATGGCCACCCCTCTCGTCGAAACAGCCCCGAACTCCCCGCTCCTCCTCTCAGGAGCTCCCGACTGTAAGGGTTGGAGAGAGATGTTAATTATATGACAATGGATAGGGGCATTCCTCCCTGAGAGGGAACCACCTTCAGCCTACTCTTCCTATCTCACCTACTTCCAAGCTCTCTCACCTGAGATTATCATCCTCTCTCCCTCTCCTACCTCCCTTCCAGAAGCAGGGCCCTTGCTCTTGTTTACGAGGGTGTTCTCTCGTCTTTGCAGATCCCCTTTCTAGGTTCTCTATTCGTACTCTCCCTCTTCCCTCCCCCGATCTTTCTTACCCCCCTCCTGCTTATCCTCTCCCTGTTCTCTCCTCCTTCCCCCAAACTCTTCGTCCCTTCTACCTGTCATCCTTCTCCTCTCTGACCCCTGCTTGCTCTCTCTGAATGCCTTACTAACCTCCCTCCTCACTCCTCTTGCCACCTTCTGCACTTCCCTCTGGTCCCCCCCTTCCCCCCTCCCTTCCCCCCCCTTTCCCCACCCCTCCCTGCTATAGAGATCAACTTATGTAGTGCTGCTGGAGTCTGTGTTGCTCATCCTCCCGATCCAGTCCGGCTTCTGCTTCCTCCGTCGCCAAGGTTCCTTCTGTTAAATGTGTCCCCCGGATCTGTTTGCTGCTTTAGGTCATCTTTTCACCACACGGGGGTGCCTTCCGCCAGTCTATCGATCGACTAACCTTCAGTCGAAATGCCGCCGTCATCCCCTAGGTGTCTCTCTCCGGTCGGACCCCCAATGCCAGAAGCAAGATAGCCGCGGCTCCAGATCCCGCCACCAGAGGATCCCTGTGACAGCCTTCTTCCCTAGCTTTAAGAACATGGCCGCATCACTCTCTTCTCGTCCCCCGAGGGGATCAGATCACAAAGTACTTCTCTCTGTTAGATTTTGGGCCGGGGAAGGCTCCTTTACGGGGGTAGAGAGCCACAAGGCAGCCCTCAGTCCTTGCGTTTGCTCCCTGACGGCTCCACACGCTGCCAGGACGCCGCCGGAATAGGAGCTTCAGCGGGGACCTGTCGTTCGGGGCTCGGGGGAGAGACCGGTAAGTCCAAATTTTTTAAGAATTCTGCTCCTCCCTCCAGCTGTTTTAGGGTAATGGCCACTCCGTTTTTGATTACCATTAAGCCGAAGGGAAAAAGCCAGCGGTAGCGAATTCCATGATCCCTTAGGACTCTGGTGACAGCTCCGAGGGCTCTCCTTTTTAACAGGGTTTGTGGGGCTAGATCCTGGAAGACCTGCAGTCTCACCCCTTCAAATTCCAGGGTCTTGGCAGTTCGGGCAATTTGGCACACCTTATCTTTAATTTTGAAATAATGAAGCCTAATGATGATGTCCCTCGGGGGGTCACCCTGTTGTGGTTTAGACCGCAGGGCCCGGTGACATCTGTCGAATTGCAGTTCAGCCTCACTTTTATCCGGCAGTATATGTTGGAGCCAGTTTGAGGTGAAGTCCTCTGGATCTGACACGGATTCCGGGACTCCTCGCAGGCGTATGTTTTTACGCCTGTCCCGGTTCTCCGCGTCTTCCTGTCGGTCCTGCAAGTCAGCAATCTGTCTGTGTAGTTGGGCCATGGACTTGTCATTTTTTTGATGGTAAGTAGCATGTGCGTCCACTTTGTTCTCAAGTGTGTTTGTTCTTTCCCCTATGCTATCTATATCCTGCCTAAGCTTCCATAATTCCTTCTGGAAGAAGGACTTCATGTCCGAGCAAAATGCCTTCATATCAGTTCTCGTGACCCAGTCCTGATCTGTGGCCCCCGCTCTGCTTGCAGGTCTGCTCGTGGACCTGTCGCTTTCAGAGTCCGAGCCCGCCATTTGCCCGCTGTCTTCCCCTCCACTCACTAGCGTCGGCTCTCCTTTTTGGAAATAGTCGGTTACCACGGAGGTTCTTTTGCGTGTAGCCACTTTCTTTGGCATCCTTAGATGTTCCGATTTCTAGGCTGCTGTGTTTCACTGTTGATCGTCGGTTTTTTATGCTTTTAGTATTTAATATTGGTGCCGGCTGGGACGGAGCCTCTCACTTAGGCATCCATAACCCTAGTCGCCGCGCATGCGCCCTTTTCTTTCTTTTTTAATCTGAGGTGGCCAAGCATTGGGGAGCTCCACATCAGCGGAGGTGTTTCTGCACAGTGGCCGTATGATTCTGACAGCAATTTAGTGAGGCAAGATGATCTCTCCCCTTTCACCCCCAGCCGCAGCTCCCAGTTCCTCAAATCTGCCTTTCTTGAATTCAGGGAACCAATTTGTTATTGCAAACAGTGTAGAGTCTTATAAACCTGCTTTTGCAAGTGATGTTACAGCCTCTACAGTCCCTTAGCTTGGTTAGGCTGCTTTTTTATTTTTTTTAAATGTATATTTATTTATTTACTGTCTTGTGGGGAACTGTTTCTTTAAATCAGCCCTGCGGCGGCCATTTTGGATTTGGCTGACACGCAGGCTGGAACGCATGAAGCCCGGCTGCTCGAGCCCCTGCAGCAGCTCTGCCCAGACTTCACCTCGGAGGCACCGGGAGGCGGAGGTAAGCGGAGGGAGCGCAGGCAAGCAGGGGGAGATCGGCACGGCCCACGGCTCACCCCGCGCGGCCGCTGGTCAGGATAAGATATATCCTGTACCGAGCCCCCTCTCCTTCACTATGCGGCCATTTTAGACTCTCCACAGCGGAGCGGAGTAGGCAGAGGAAGGGGGAGGAAGGGGGATATAGAGAGGCGCTCTCCGGCTGGGGACAGGTATGCCCGGAGCTCCGCTCCGCTCACCCACCGCTACAGGGCAGTGACGGCCATTTTGGGTGATACTCAGCCTCTCCTAAGCCTCGTGCTGCCCCAGGCTGGAACCTTTATGGAATATTTATGGGTTACTCACCCAGTTCTCCCTCCTGTGAGCTTGCCCTTATAATAGCTCTTGCTCTCTGCGGGCAGGGGAAGCCAGGGGAGAGTTTGACACTGGGTCACGATCCTTGAAGGAGCTCTGCTCTGGGGCTGCAACTGCTGTTCTGCACAGTAGGCCCCAGTACCCAGGTTATTCGTAAGATATCCAATTTAATGTCTTATGGGTGTATTTATGTCCTTGAAATGATCAGCGCTTCTTGGGTTATTCAGATTTGAACAGTATCAATTAGTTTGGTGTAGTATGAGCTAGGATGGTTATAGATATTTAATCACCCTTTTGTGGAGCTACAGCATCACACAGCCATCTTGATTCGGCAACACCTGAATGGAAGAACCGGGGGCCCTACAGCTGTGGGGGCTCTGGGACCCACAGGGAACACCCAAGGGCCCCCCAGACCTCTGTGTGAACCACCTGAGGACCCCCAGACTCCCTTGGGACCCACCTGAGGGTCCCCAAACACCCGTGGGGATGACACAGGGATGCCCAGACACCCACAGGGACCACCCGTGGACCATATTGGGGGCCGCGCACACCCATGGGGACCACCTGGAGGCCCATGGGCCTAGCGGGGACCACCCAAAGGCCCCCAGACACCCATGGGTACCCGTAAATCAGGTAGTGGGAAAGGGGGGGAGGGGGAAGGGGAAGGGTGGCTCCCGCATCAGCACAATCATGCATAGAGTAATGTAAAGTAAAGTACAACCAAAATCAGGTGCAAAAGAGGATAGAGACTGTAGTAACAACAAAAACACATAGAAGTTCCTCCTTGAATGCACTCAGAAAGGTAAATGAGGATGATATGGTAAATATAGTTAAAAACCTTTTAATCACATAAGTAGTAAAACATGTTTGTATAGAGGGGGATGGTAAAAATTCCAAGGCCAATCCCTACTAACAGACCAAGAGAATCTTCCAAAATATACACATGGAAGATAGTGTAAATAACAGTACATCACCTAGATGTGGATACATAGACTGCAGGAGTCACCATGTACATCCTCAGACTTGGAAACCTGTCCTGTCCACAGTGTTCCTATTTACAAAAAACCGTCAACCTCAAGAATTGAGGCTGATGGTACAGAATCTGAGGGGGTGATAAAGGAGCAGTCAATGCGGTAATGAAGTATACCTACAGAATGTCAGTGACCCACATGAAGGTATAATGTATATCAACTCCAGAACAGGATGAAATCAAAATAACATGAGGAAAAAGTAACATATAGTGAGAACAAAAAAAACCACACAAAGAAAAACCACTAGCTACGTGGCTTAGTGGTATAAAACTCTGCGAAAGGGCATGCACAAAGTGTGCTCTGCTAATGCCCAGAGGCACGGTTCTGTGACCGTATCCAGTTATAGCCTCATATACTAAATAGGACAGTCAGGCGCAGAGATGCATATATGGAGTCTCATAAATAGAACAGTGGTATAAAACTCTGCGAAAGGGCATGCACAAAGTGTGCTCTGCTAATGCCCAGAGGCACGGCTCTGTGACCGTATCCAGTTATAGCCTCATATACTAAATAGGACAGTCAGGCGCAGAGATGCATATATGGAGTCTCATAAATAGAACCCACTGACTCTAATGACAGAAAATCCCCCTTAGGTCACAATAAAGCATGTAGTTCATGAAGTGTAATCTGTACTTTTAGAAACACAGTTGTAATGTCGCCATGTATATAAACCCCCAAGTCAGGTATACAGCAGGGGCCCTAAATAAGGTGATGGCTATATGGGTGATATCTTATCCCAAATTGACAGGACACTGTTGTCATACAAGCCCGTCTGGACGCACAGCTGAGTAGTGTACCCATGGGTACCCCCCAGGGTGCACTGTGGGGCCTGCGGGCACCCATCAGGACCACCGGGACCCCCGCTGGCTTGGGAGAATTGTGTGTGTAAAAAAATAAATCATAGTTTTATACATTGTGTGGGCACAGGGGGTGGGTTTTTTTTGGTGTTTTTTAGATATTTTAATGGTTTATTTTGGGCCTAGGAGGTTGGTAGTGGGGTGTTTGTGTGTGTATTTTTTTGTATTGTGGGTGGTTAGCCGCTAAGGTAATTGAAGTGAGCTGTAAATGCATTTTACATGCATCTGATTCATGCCGGGGGTATCCGATCCTGATATTAATGGGTATCAGCTCCGGAGACCCCCGGTATCAATCCGATGCAGGAAAAGGGCCTGATTTTTTCTAAGTCCCTTATCGCTATCAATTTGATGCAGGAAATATGCGTTTTAGTTTCTAAATGCCGTCTCGCCGCTCATCGGGCCTCATGCAGTAAGCGTCGATAAGGCACTTATCGACCATTTATCGGACGAAATGGCTACTCATATTCAGTAAGCCTCGATAAGTGGGCGATAACGGCCTGTATCGCTGAAAAATCTTTTGAACAAAATCAAATCGCCGATAAGCCACTTTTCAACACTTTTCGGAATGTGCATAAACACGTGCGATTCTAGTACAGACGAGACCACGAGTATTCTAAAGCTTGCCTTAAACTAGCCCGGTTACATTCTGGGTATGTGCTGGGTGTAACCTGGCTAGTTTAAAGAAAGTTTAAGGCATTTCTGCATTGAATAATGACCCATAGGATTAACACAGAAGGGGTCCCTGGCAGTCCCATTCAGTTTGAATGGGACTGCCAGAGACCCCCGCTGTTAATCTGATGGGCAATTAATCAATGCAGAAATGCTGGGTCTAGTTTAAGGCAAGTTTAAGGCATGTATCCAGCATGTATATGGGTGTACCTGGGTCTTTTTGGTGATTGCCACTGGTTTGTGTTAGAATAACCGTGGGCACTACAGTAGCTGCGATTCACTATCGCCGCTGCCTATCGGGGCTCTAAAATGGTGTTTTTCTCCCCAAATCCAAACGCTACAAAAAGTTGGCAGATTGGTGGCGTGATGCGTTGATGAGTGGCGATAAGTCGGGACTTAGACATTTTTTGGCCTTTTTCCTGAATAGGATTGATGCCGGGAGTCTCCGGAGCTGATACCCATTAATACCAGCACCGGAGTCCCCCGGCATGCATCCGATGCAGGAAAAATGCATTTTCAGCCACTTCATTACCTTAGCGGCTAATCGCAATGAAGGGGTTAACCACCCATTCCAGGCATATTGTGGGTAGTGGGGATGGGTGAAAGGGGTAATTGGCACTTGGTGGCTGTTTAGGCCTTGCGGGGCAGGGTTGCAGGTGGACTTAACCCCTTCATTACCTTAGCGGTTAATACCGCTAAGGTAATGAAGGGGTGAACCCTACCGCTACCCACCCGCAAGGTCTAAACACCCAAACTTGGGGCTAATACCCCCATGCCCCACCCCGCTACACACAATAAAAACAATACACACAAACACACACACAAACACAAATCAGCCCCAAAACCCACCTCCTAGGCAACAATAAAATTGCAATATTTAATATACATCAATACAACCCCCCCTCCCCCATAATGTAAAACCATTATTTATTTTTTAACATGCAAATAATCTACTATCCATATCTGGATAATAGTTATTTTGCCCATTACTGTACTGTATGTGTTTGGGCGGAGGGGGGGGGATTGATTGAAATGTAGGCCATGTTTATTTTTTGACATACAGGGTTGGTACCTTAGGTCTGCGGGGACCTAGGGAGACCACCTGAAGACCCCCCGGAAACCCACGGGTACCACCTGCGGACACACGGGGGACACCTGCGGGGAAGAGCCGGGGGCCCCACAGCTGTGGGGGCCCCGTGGACAAGCATGGGAACCACCTGAGGGCCTTGACACCTTTGGGGTTGACCCAGGGACCCCTAGACACTGGGGTACTGGTACACTGTGGGGCCTGCGGACACACACCGGGACCACCGGGGACTACCGTAGGTCTGGGGTATTAACCCTGCATGTTAAAAAATAAAAAATGGCTTTACATTATGGGGGGGGAACGGGGGGGGTGTATTGATGTTTATTAAATATTTTTTTATATAAATTTAATTCATAGTGTAGATGTGCAGGGGGTCTCTGGAGCTGAACCGCGTTGGTTTTATGTCCGGGGACCCCCTGCTTCCCGAGATGCAGGCCCCGTTATGTGGTGCCGGTATCCCTCTGCATTTAAATGTCCCGCGTCATATTTTATATTAAAAAACATAATTTTCAGACGAGATTTTCGCTGGCAGAGGCGGCTCTCTTAGAGCAGCTCTCTCTGCAGCAGAAATCTATCGCCGGGTTAGGCCTTTTCAGAGGGTTGATCCTATCGTTTTGGGAATTTTGCTATGAACGGTAATGAAGGCTTGCTGAATACCGTGATAGCAACGCGCCAAAAAACGGCAATTTAAATGCTCTGGAGATATTTTTTATGAACCTTTACTGAATAAGGCCCATCGTCAGCTTCTCCTCACCTTCTTGCCAACTTTTTGTGGCGGGACAATTTGGAGTGGTGATTAGCTGTGATAATCTGATCAGGGTTTATAGAATTGAGTGTATTTGAAAAACTGGTGATCAATGCAGAAAAGTTGCTTATCGCTGCGCGTCTGCCGATTTTTTTTCCCCGGCAAAAAAAAAAAAAAAGGGATTTTTGCTCTTATTGCAAGCTTATCAGGGCTTACTGAATCGCTATAGGCTTTTTTGGCGAGAAGCTGGCGACAAGGGGCTTATCATTGTTTACTGCATGAGGTCCATACTCAGGATTTCTTTCCCCTTCTGTTTTGTGCACTGTATAAATCATTAGTAAGATCACACGTTGAATATGGAGTGCAGTTTTGGGCACCACTCCATACAAAATACATTGTGGAACTAGAAAAAGTGCAGAGGAGATCCACCAAATTAATTAAGGGGATGGAAAATCTGATTTACTGTATGAGGAGAGGCTAGCTAAATTAGATTTGTTTACATTAAAAAAGGAGGTGTCTAAAAAAGGATATGAACTATTTACAAATATATTAAGGGTCAGTACAAGGAACTTTCAAAAGAACTATTCATCTAAGGGCAGTACAAACAATACTGTACATGTCGGAGGAAAGGAGATTTCACCAGCAATAAAGGAAAGGATTATTTTCAGTAAGGGCAGTTAAAATGTGGAACTTATTACCAACGAAGTCTGTGATGACACATACAATAGATATCTCCAAAAAAGGTTGGGCATCTTTTTAGAAAGGAAAGGTATACAGGGATATAACAAATAATTAAACATGGGAAGGATGTTGATCCAGAAAGAAATCTGATTGCCAATATTGGATTCAGGTAGAAATACATTTTTCCCCTTATGAGACATCATTGGATAATGTGTCACTGTTTTTTTTTTAACCTTCCCCTGGATCAATATACTGTAAATTCTAATATAGACAACATATCTGTCAACTAAATTTAACATACTGTAGGTTGAAGCATGTAACTATGTAACCAGTGCACGGTTCTTTCTGATAAAATATTTCTTAGTATGGTACTGTATATTATTATCACATAAAATTAATGGCTATAGTGAAGAAGAAGAAAAAAAGATTTGCATCAAAGTTTCACATATGCTTTCATTTGAGGTGTGTAAAAATAAAAACATTAAATGAATTACTTTACAATTAGATAATTAACAAAATGTATAGAATATCATAAAATTACTTGTGTAAAAGTTATTAAATACGTTTACTGTTTATGAATATAAAAAAATTATATTCTTTATTCTTGTTTTCAAATAGTGATTTCAAAGTTAGAAAAACAAAGGTAGGGAAGAAAAATGATTATTGATCATATTTACTAAGGTAGGATAGGGGAGCTCCTGCTGCGCTCACGGTAGTGATTTTAAGCGGTGCTCTTGGGCAATAATATGGATAAGGCTGATAGAGACGTAATCCAAGTGTAGCACTCAGGCTCACCCTCTGCTGGTAAATGTAGTAAATAAAACGTAATCTTTATTATGCAACAATAAGTTAAAATAATGGGTGTTAAAACGACGGGCTGAAGGTATAATGGATCCAAATGCTGATAGCCATATTGGCTCAGGATCCTAAGATAAATAGTGTGTCAATAGACCAAAGCTAAAACTCCACTAAATAACAGTCCTTGTAGAGGATCTGTAAGTCGGTAAAGACGTGCAGGGAATTCTCGTGAACAAGATATAATGTGCTTATATATATAACACAAAGCCCAGCACACACTGTCTATGGATAATAGAACAAATGAAAGGGATAATGCCAAGAAGAAATGAAATAACATTTAATATGTAACACAAACCACCAAAATTAGAACCACATCCCCTACATCAAAAATTGATAACATGCAATAATAAAACATATAACAGGCAAAAACAGAAGGAATAATGGAGGGGGGAGAGGGCGGTGAATAGGGTACAAATACAATAGGGTCAAGACAACACATAGGTGGGTAGAAACAATGGGGAAGCAGCAGGGGGGCAATGTTTCAGGGAACACCCCTTCGTCAGGCCCGTTCCCCCTCTCTCCAATGGAACAAAGGGGTACTTCCCTGTCCCCCAGACCCACAATAAAAAAGTCAAGTCCCACAGAGAGACTGAATAACCCCCACACAAACAGTTCAATAGGGTATTAGTGAACAACCAAAATGGTGAGTATATAGCAAAATCAGAAGGAGCAGGATAAATGATGTGAGGCAAAAATGCAAACCACAGGCAGTCTAGTGAAAATCAGCAATCCTGCTCCTGTCAGAAGCTGGGGGCGTCTGTGTGAAGCTGTGTCTGCCACTTTGGTATTAAAGGGGAGATGACGTCATCCATCAGCGTCGCGGGTGCAATCCCGACATGGATAACAACTGTGGGCTCTGCTACAGAACCCGTGATGTCATCCTCTCTTCAGGAGGATTCCGAAAATCACTCCGGTGTGTGCGCGCATATGCACTGCATGCAAACATGAAAAAGTCAATATAAACAAAAACGTAGAGTCCTGCGCATGCGCAGTAGGCTGGAGAGATGCAACACAGTGTTGTAATGTCTGTATAGAGCTCCAAATGGGTAGTAGATCTTCTCCAAGTTCAGGACTGCATATGTAAAGCAGTGTCAGAGTGATGTCAACACTGAAGGCAGGCTGCAAGGGGCAGGTCACACAGACAGCACCAGGGGAGGGTCACTATTGCTCCCCCCAAAAGGAGGTAAATGCCAATTACCTATAAATAAAGCAAACAAACAGACAAAAGATTCCCCCTTGAATGCACTCTGATGGATCAAATAGTAATGATGTAATATATTAAAATCCTTTTAATCAATAATAAAATAGTAGTAGTACAGAGGGGTGTGGTACAAAGGTCCAGGGCCACCCCCTTAATGACATACCAAATAATCTTCCTTATTGAAATAAATAGGGAAGAAGGCTAGGAGAGTCACTGCATCAAATCACATTGTATATTAGCCACAGTATACATAAATAAATTCCCGCAGAAAAGTGTGCTAGCCTATGATAAGGCAGCTGATGCGGGAGCCCTCCCTTTCCCTTTCCCCCTCTCTTTTCCCCTTCCCTTGTGTTTTCAGTACCTATAAATAAACATAGTAAAGCACAACAACAAGAACATAATTAATGTGTATATATATATATATATATTGTGATAAGATAAGCATGCATATAAGGAATACCTAAATAAAATCAGTGGAAACCAAGTAATTCTAAGAATATTGTACATGGTAATAAATGCTAATGATAAATCATATATCAGCGAGCTGAAAACAAATCAGACGTAGATCAGCACAAAGACGGAGTGGAGAACCATAATACTAGGAGGGCCAGGTTAGAGGTGAAGGAGACTCACCACTCACATAAAGGATGGATCACCCTGCATCAGCACCAGGACGCAGAGCCCAACCGTGTAATCACATACCTCAGAGTGTAGATCAATAGAGTAGGACAAGCACCAGACCGTATCGGAGATAATATGGAGATCGTTATAAACGCACATTTACCACACAGAGGGCAAGTACCTGGGCAAAGGCTGACTACAGATATTGAGATCCTTGTTCATGCCTTGTTCACGGAGTCAAGGTACCGAGAGTTCAAGTCCACCTAGATTCCTTCTTGAACAGTGATTTCTGCAGATTGCCACCACGTCGGCCAATTCTCATCCCGTCGATAAGGGTACCTCAATTGACTCACATTGTGCCCAGCCTGTGTGAAATGATGTGCTACTGGAGCATCCGGGTCACATCTGCGTATAGCCGCTTTGTGCTGTCCAATCCTATCCTTTATTTTCTGGGTGTCTCCCCCATATAACCCATGCCACACGGACATTTAATAAGGTATACCACGTCTTTCGACAGACACGTATAGTATTCTTTGATCGCATAGGATCTGCCGGACAAGGGATGTTTGAATGTAGGGCCTTCTATGATACTGTTGCATTGATTACAACTGTAACACCTATAACAGCCAACTTTGGGGGTACCAAGGAAGGTTTGTTTGACACTTTTGCTGCCAATGTCAGCCCTGACCAATCGTCACGAAGGTTCTTCCCTCTCTTATAGGAGAATAGAGGTGGATCTGTAAGGACATGAGCTATGAGAGGATTGTAAGCGGTGCTCTTGGACAATAATATGGATAAGGCTGAAAGAGACGTAACCCAAGTGTAGCACTCAGGCTCACCCTCTGGTGGTAAATGTAGTAAATAAAACATAAGCTTTATTATGCAACACATATGCAACAATAAGTTAAAATAATGGGTGTTAAAACGACGGGCTGAAGGTATAATGGATCAAAATGCTGATAGTCGTATTGGCTCAGGATCCTAAGATAAATAGTGTGTCAATAGACCAAAGCTAAAACTCCACTAAATAACAGTCCTTGTAGAGGATCTGTAAGTCGGTAAAGACATGCAGGGAATTCTCGTGAACAAGATATAATGTGCTGTAAATCAATCAGCAGACATATTGATAAACCAAAATGTAATAAGTAAAACGGTTGGATTTACAGTAGCTGGTATAATCCCTTTGGTACCCTGTTTATAATATATTGGGTGTACCACAGTTCGACCAGTAAGTATAATATATTTGATCTGAATCCTCCAAACGTGAATGTTAATAGTGATGTAGGTAGATCCACATCATCACAGTAGCTGATATGACCTCGAATAACCTTTTATTCAGGGAGTGTGCAGCAGTGATCTAGGTAGATCTGTATGATACTTAGAGCGTCTTATCTAAATATAACTGCTTTATAGATACCGTAGTAAGTAGTGTGGATCGATAGTGGTACATAAGATCCTATATAGGTTAACCCTCTGAGCACTAATATAAGTATGAGGCTGGCTGTGTAGCCACAGCAGTAGTTTTAGTAAACTGGGGTTAATTTAAACTGGGGTTATTCGGTTCAGAGGGTATCCTGTAGTAACCCTGTTTGGTTAGAGGTGATGAAGTGTAGATTCCTTTAATACCAGGAGAACCATAAACTTATAGATAGTTAGTCAGCTAGATGAAAGCTGATCACAGATGAGTCAGATACTGATGATCAAAAGTATAATGTACTGATTAACAGCCCACGTGGACTGCTATTGGAGAAGAGCTCTTATATTATAATGAGTGTTTTAGCAGGAGTGTGTCACGTTGCAGGCTGTTGAGATACAATATCTCTCAAACTTATCAAAAGTACATGAATCTTGAGAGAATTATTTCCCTGTATGTCTGAAGGAGGTTTTGTGTGTCCGTCGGGCACTTTGAAAACCTATATTGTGCCGGGGCAGAGAGCTGCACCAGCTCGCAGTGCGAGACAGTCATGTGCGGTGGTGATCAGACTCTGCGCATGCACGTCATATTTACTAAGTGAAGCAGAGATGCATGGCTTTACAGTACATTGCTTTGAAAATATGACCCTAGGTTCACTATAAATTGGAAAATTGACATTATCAGACAATCTTTTTTAAATCAATATATTCACTAAAGCTATATTGCTAGCAGTACAGATGTAGCAGACACTTTTACCCTATTAATCTGTAATAACTAAAGAAATAACACAGTAAATATTGTGTTCCTTAAGTAGTTAACATGTGTTATCAATGTTTTAAATAGCTCTTGCATTAACAGAAGTAATAACATCTGCTAAATCTGTAAAGAAAAATAACATATTTTTTACTGCTGCAAAAAATTGGCAATAATTTCAAACTATTCAAATAAGAATGCAGATAAGTAACTAGTGGCTAATTGCTTATTTACATGCTATTCGCAAGATCTTGTACCTGATAAATTGTGCTACCACCAAAAACTAAAGTCTATTTTTACAACCTACCCCAGGTTCACATTGTGACGGTGAAGGGCTACCCAGGATCTCTAATAACGGTCAGCCCACTTTGGTACTCTGATCCGTGTGTTGAGGTCATAGAGTATCAGCTCTTGGACCTAGATGTCAGAAATGCATTACTGTGACTGTGTGCAAATTATGCGACATTACAGATTTTTCTGTGTTTTGCCTTTCTTGGGGTGCTGGCACCAGGAAATTTCTAGGCTGTAAGTTTCAGGGTGAGTTTGCCAGAAAAAGTCTTCACAGAATTTGTCTATGCAACGGGGTTCCGGAGTTATGGAATACCCCAAAAGTTGGATCCTGGAATTGAGTGAGATCCTCGGATGCAGCCAAGCACATTTATCCGGGCAAACTCTGACCCTGAAAACGTTCTTGCGATTCACCACCAGGAAACCTGTGCAGCAATTTCCAGACATGGTAAATGGGGCATGAAGGGGTTAATGTATACCTGCACCCATACAGGGGATCCCTAGTATAAATGGGGGTGCCCAGATACATGCCCAGGTACCCTGAACCTATTATAGGGGTTCAGGGGATGCACTAGCTATATGATAAAGCTGAGAGTGTTTTTTGTGTGTAAAAAGTTTAAAAGTTATTTGTAGAGTGTGGCAAGGATGAGGCTAGTGCGTGTAGGCAGTATATTCCCTTACTCCATCCTGACACCAGAATAGGGACTTACACATTTTTATCACACAAAATACAGGACAGGATATTTTATTAAAGGTTTTTTTTTAATACGGATATGTACTGCTATTCTGTGAATGAACTGTGGGATTTCCAAGTCATGGATTCCGAGGGACCAGGTGGCTACCAAGCTTGGTGCCCATGGGTCTGTTCATAGTCTGGGCTTGAAAGACTCAGGGATGCCAAGGTGTTAGACCAGGAGGGGAACTGCAGTCATGCTTGAGTACCCTGGGCTAACACAGGGCCATCCGGCCACCATTTGCCAGAACCCAGACTTTGTGGAGCCTGGAGCCACAGGGGGCTCGGTATGCAAAGAGGCAGAGGTGCCAGGTTGGCGCATGCCCCTTTACAGAACGAAAAAAGGTGCCCGTCCGGCTTTACAATACCGGCAAATCGGTGATTGGCTGGCATGAGAATTCTCACACTCTGATAGGCTGTAGAGGTTTGTGAATGGGACACTGAAACCCATAAGAAACCTTGCAGCCAATCAGGAGGGCAGATTCCAAGCGCCAAACCAGCAGCGGCAAATTCAAAGATGCTCTGTGCTGAATAGACGCAAGCCGGCTTCAAAGATTTTGAGTGAGAGCATTTTCTAAGTACCACTTTTGAGAACGTGATGGTCGCAGCTGGCATTGCATGCCGAAATCAGTTCCAGGGCTTTCGTGAGTACCTCCCGGTCATAGGAAAGGGCTCCTTCAGAGGTCGTTCTTGTGAATTTCGTTTAAAGGACAAGTTTATTCGTTAGCCCCGTTCCCAGTAAGTGTGTTAACTGTGTTAATTGTGTTACATTGTGTGTATGTAATTTCCTGAAATTTATTTTACCTCCTTGCTTTGCTATTTCAATTATCCCAGTATAAAAATGTGTTGATAAACCTGGTCTCCCGTGACACAAATTAGATCTTTTTTTAAAATACATACACATACATACATACTCAGTGACAAACGGCTTCCTCAGGGGGTTCTGCCACCTGTCTGAGCCCGGTAGAACACAGACCTTTAGGGAGAATAGATAGTTTAGACATAACACAATGTTTACCAGGCGTCTGCCTGTTTTATTCAGTGCCAGGCACTGGAACTGCAACACGTTGATGAAAATACAAAACAAAACCCTGCTCAACTGAGCGATAACTAAACTGAAGGTGTTCCCTGACTACGTTTGGGCGTCTTGCACGCTTCCAACAAAATAAAGTAATAGACTCAAAGATAATTATATGAGAAGGACGAATTAACATTTCAGGGGGAAAAGGTCTCCCCTTTCTGTTTGCTAACAGTAGTCCAGCCTCCAGACTCTTAGAGAGACAGGGGGCGAAGAAGCAAGTAACTAGCTTTAAATTCTGGCTTCCCACTTAGCAGGTCAGGTAAAAGAAACCATGCAGCATCCAATTTCTTGTCTGCATTTATCATCCCTCAACTCCGGCACATGGGAAACTGTGGGATGGAGCACCTCCATTATGTGGCTGCTCTTTCGAGCCTACAGAGGAAGCGGACATTATTTTAAGAAATCACAGCGCTGTTTTCGTGTGCACTGCTGTACTCCATGCAGCATTAACGAAGCCTATCGCCCCAGGCACACGTGTTTATCGCGGTTGCTTTGTTTGAATTTCATGGATTGTGTGCAATTAAATGCAATTAAATTAATGAATTGTAATGTGTACATACTGTGCTACTGTGCTACTGTGTCTATTTCAGGTTTTTAAAAGCCACAACACTAAAATGCCATTTTATGCACTCGCCTGCACTCACATCTTAAGGAGGTACGGTTGGAAGCAATCCCGCGGCATGACATGGGTATTCCAAAGTATACACCATGTGATTTGTTAAAATAATGGCCGCTGCATCTGAAAATAGGATAGAAGCTGTCCAGTATTCTTGGAGCCGTAAATATCAAATGTATTACAACACTCTTGTTTCTGTCACAAATATATACAGTATATGACCAAAAGATGATAAAAGTACCTTAAAAGAATATTTGGAGCAGTAAGTAAGACAATCTTATAGATATAACTCTTTTTTTTTTTTTGCCTCCAACACTTCTGTGTACTGTTACAGATAAATAAAGATTGTCAATATGAGTAATGGTGTATAACAAGACATTAAAAGTGGTACAAAATAGGTTTCACTACTCAAAGCATTAAGCTGGGAATCTAAAGGGTTGTTTTCTAGCTTTCTTTTGAACTGACAAATAACTGAAAATTATATTTATATTTATGTTGCAATGAATATGTAGGCCGGTCACCTGTTGGTTACTATTCTCCACTGTACGGCAGTAAGCCCTGGTACAATCAGGTTGCCAGTAGTTGATATGGGGATTTCCCCCTCCGAGAAGCTGCACTTGAGTGACAGCGGGAGGTGGTAACATCAGGCCTGGGCATGACCAATCATGAGACAGACCTGGTGCCCTCCTCCTGGCTGTATTTAAGGGCAGTGCTGCCCCAAATTCGAGAGTGCCTCAACCTATTTGAGAGGGACAAGTCACACAGCTAAGAGCCTGACTACTCTTCCCTCCGGGGGAGAGTGAGTGTGTACCATATCTCTACCTCTGCTAGAGGGGCAGGGAAGAGCTGGGATTGCTGTGGGAGCCCTTGGCCTGTAGTGAAAGTCCAGAGACCAAATCTCCCACCAGGTGGAGGAATCACTGTTACATATATATAAATATAACTTGAATATGCTGAGCCATATAAAAAGAAAGTATGTACAGTATTAAGGCAATTTTGATGCAGAAAACATCATTTTCATTTTGCTCTTGTCTACGCCAATGTATCATTGGCTTTTTCTCATTTTTGACCAATGGTATCTGTTAAGTGTCACTAAGACGAGTTAGGAAACAGATTATGGGATGCATTCAATTGTTTGTCTCTGTGTGTCACTTTTTTCTCCATTGTCGCTACATCCCAAAATCTGCCAGTTCAAAAGTGGCATAAATCTTCTTTTTGATAATATCTACAGCAGCTGCAAGCATTGTGAACAACAAACCTTTTACATATGTAACGGGTATTCCCTGTGAATACAGACGCTACTACCTGCTGTGTAACCTGTGTGGCTCTCAGGAGCCTAAGCCTCCGCTTGGGGAGCCTGGGGTACATACATATAATACGATCTCGTGGTGCAACGCCTCCACCTGGGAGGGATCCCAACGGAGTGGGAGGAGGCCCTCACAGGAAACAATCACGGTAAACACACAGTTGTAAAACAGGACAGGCTTTACTGCATATATGCGCATAACTTATACTCTACTATACATAACATTCAACGTTGCATTTGGATAAGGTAGAACATACACCCCGCTCCCACCACCGTATATCCCGACACCGTGTCCAATCGCACTATACAAGGCCCTTGGCCACTCTCCATGTAAGTGTCCCCAAGTGATACTACCCCCCGTTTAGGCGTGCTTCTTGCGTTGCTATACAGTGTTGGTGCACTTGAAGAATGATACCTGCCCGGGGCTCCCACCCCGGGTTCTGCAGACTACGACAGGGATTCCGCCCGATCCGACGTCGTCCTCCACACCGCGTTGGGTGAATTCCAGTGTGGATAATATCACCTTAGTCTCAGTGTCTTTGGTGGCATTCTGAGCCCAGAACCCACCTCGCAGGGCTGCACGGCTTCAGCGCTGTGTCCCTGACTATGCAAACAACTAATGGGACAGTGTCCCTATCTAGGGCCTGTCCCTATAGCACAACAAGCTACACAGTGGCTCAGGACCTAACTGGGACCTAGGGGGCTGCTGGCCTAATGCAGTGGGTCACTGACCCCTGCACCCACCTCCTACCCCTAGCTTGTCCTGGTCCTGACTAACGTGCTGCTCAAAACCCCGCAAAATATATCTATCCCTGAGCAGGGAGATACTGGAGCCCTATTGGCTCCCTGGGGTCATGTGGGGCTGCTGAGGCTCATGGGACATGTAGTCCCCTCCAAGAGCCCTCTTCTCATTGGTCCGGGTTGCCGCGCTAATCACTGCGCATGCGCGGCCTGTCTGGGGGCCTCCCGGTGCTTCTGGCTCCTGCGCATGCGCGAGGCAGTGAACAATGGCGGCGCCCTGTATCGGGAGCCGCCGGGAGCCTCGCAACGCGACCGCGTCCCCGGCAACCGGCCGCATCTGAAGAGAGCGCGCTGAGCACACACATGCCCCCGCACCTCCCTGCGAACGGCCGCAGTGAGTACCCGGAGGGGGGGGGGTCCGCAACTGAAGGGGAGACCTGGCTACACATATAACAAAGATATGAGTAAAAAAATGATGCAAATGTGTCAAAACAAACTGCGTACATGGACAGCTAGCCCCCTTAGTGGCAGATTCAATCAATTCCGTTCAAATGCAGTGCAAGTAGCCAATTTTAAGTTTATTGAATAAGGATTCTAGAGTTAGGCCCAATGATTACAAATCTGCTAAGTCTTTAACTAAAAACATCCCAGGTCTCCTCAATCTATTCATATAAATGATGTTGAAAATTGAACAGTAAGTCTGGAGAAGACAGAAATATCATGAACGATCCGCTGCAAACCTTGTCTGCTCATCATTTTGCAACTGCAGCACGTAGTACCTCTGCAGCATTACAAATACTGTTTTCAATTTCAGATTTAACTGAACCCTTTTAAAGTTATAAGTAGAAAACTGAACTGGCACAGCACAAAAAAATTGGGAGAACGGGGGGCTTGGCCAGCAGCCATTCAGAGCAGCAGCACAGCTACTGAGCTCCGTGCGATTACCACAGCAAAGGGCCCATAAAACCCCTAAAAACCACCTAAAAAGCAGCGAAAAAGTGCCCCACGAGCGGGGGAGACTCACCCGCACCCCATGAGGCCCCGTGGCGGCGAAAAGAATGAGCGGCAAGCACGAGGGAGAACCGGAGACACAGAGCCCCTGCAGCCGTGAAATCGAAGATGGCCACCGGACAAAACTGAAAGAGCCCCGTCTGCTCGATGGGAGAGGTAGGAGGAACCATGGGGGGGCCCGACCTAATAGTAGCCAAAGCTAAACCAACGGAGCGCACAGGCGTGGGAGAGAGAGAGGGCGGCCATTGCACAACAGCTAGGTGGGGGAAACGTGGAGCAGAGGCTACTCAATCTGCACACTTAAGGAAAGCTGGCAGAGGGGAGTCTGCCCCTCCAGCCCCCACATCAGACCCACCTCAGAGCAACTCCAGCCAAGAGTGAAAATAACTGAGAGTGCCCCCCACTCCCCCCAACAAGTGACCACAGCAAATAGACATTGAACCCTAAAGCAAAGAATTAAAAATGTTATACATTGCACACCTAAGATGGCCGCCGGTGATCTGTAACTGAGGGGAGAGAGGATAACCCAGAGTGATCTGTGGGAGACCCTACTGAGCATCAAGCTGCATAACACGGGCACTATCTGAACATCAAAACCCGAAACTAAGTGCTGAGCAGCTGCGCACATGCACGCCCCCTCCCTCCCCCTCCCCTCTCCCAATCCCCGACGAAAACTCTAAAGAACCAGGGTCTATGCACTTAGACCCATGCACTAGCAAAATGTCCAAGTGAGGGGATGCAACTGTAGTACTGAAATAAGCCCAGAAGAAGAACAAGATTTACTCTGAGTTTCTATAACCTAATGCAGACAAACAAAGCATAAAAAGAAAGATTGAGGACTGACACACTCGCACACCCTCCAGCTGAGCGCCGGCGACATGGCTCCCCCCAGAAAGTCAGGGAAACCAGAAGCCTGCACGTTCTTCATGAAAAGAAGCACTACGCCCTCACTGACAGGCAAAGGTAAAGCAGCACAAGCCCTAGACCCAGAGGAAATTGACTCAGGCTCAGACGCAGAGCAAAGCCCAGACATCAGAAACGAGCTAAAAGCCTGGGTTAAAGAAATAAAGCAGACGTTCCACGAGGAGCTGCAAAGCGCAATGCAGAGCCTCCACACCAGGGTCGTGGAGGTGGAAGAACGGACAACAGGAATAGAGGTAGCCGTGGAGGAGGTCACCGAAAAACAAGTGGAGACAGACAGAGAAAAATCCCAAATAAAAGAACAGATTGCCCGACTAAAGGATGCCCAAGAAGAGGCAGAGAATAGATCACGGAGGAACAATCTCAGAATCCGTAACATCCCACAGTCAGTCCCCAATGAAGAAATCAAGCCCTTCCTCAACAGACTATTCCAGAGTATCCTCCCTGAAGCTACCAACGCTAAGCTGGAACTGGACAGAGCCCACAGAATATACAGACCGAAAGAATTCAAAAACAGAGGGCCCAGAGATATAATTACAAGGCTCCACTATTATACCATCAAAGAGGAAATATTCAACAAGGTCAGAAACCTAGACAAGATCACCTTTGAAAATGTAGAACTACAGATCTTCTCAGACCTCGCACCAACAACAATCGCCAAAAGACGCGAACTCAGAGAAATCACAAGCTACCTGAGAAGTAAGGACGTCAGGTACAGATGGGGCTTCCCCTTCCGCCTCCAAGCTTCACACAAGGGAAAACAAGCCACCTTAAGAACCCCAGAGGATTGACCGGAATTCATATCCGTGTTTGGCCTAGAGATTCCAGAGGAATTAAAGTGCGGCACAACGAGGACACGCCCACAGCCGAGACGAGAAAGGTGGTCCAGAGTGCCAAGAAACCCAAGATAACTTACCATGCCCCAAACACTGAGGCTTGGTAGCCTGAACTTGGCAAAGCTCTGAGAGCATAGGAGAGACAGGCTCATTCCACTTGGTGCCCCCACCCCGGACTTTCTATGCCGGTTCAAATAGCAGGTTGCGAGCAAAGGGGGGCATGAGGGAGAGAGAAAAAGAGAGTAGAACAACTAAACACTTGATAGAAGCCGGAATAAGCCATTATTATTCCTCTAAAGATTTTGTTTAGCTTAACTAACAATGTAACTGTGTTCCATTTTACGTTATGATTGTTCCAAAAGTTTGACTGTTGTGTTTTATCTCTTTATAGATGTGTTCTAGTTCCAGTTTGTCTCACTAGAAAGGAAAGTCACCCAATAAACCGGACCACCGACGCGGGTCCAAGCAGGGACGCTGACTGTATACGTTCGCAACCTTTCAGACTGCAAGTACCACATTGCACCCCCACACACACCCTTCACTTTTTCTTGACTCTGTATGTCCCAAACACCCCAAAAGCAGAGTCATAGGCCCAAAGCAACAGAGGGCCCTACCCCATACCAGGTTAAAAACCCCCAAGGTTATTATATCTCTACCCCAACCCCCCCCCCCCCATTCCATCACAATCGATACACACTTGTATACACCCAAAGAGACACAATCAAAAAACAAGCTAAAATAAGATCTAGACAACCTGTAAACCCCCAAAGGACACCCAATAACAAAAAGATGTCCGTAACGCTTACCTACGCAAGATATCTTACACAAGTACATGGCTAAATTACTAAAGCTAAACACCCAGAATGTAAAGGGACTAAACTCACCCATGAAAAGGAGACTATTGTTTAGGGATCTCAAAGCTAGGCAAAGCGACATACATATGATTCAGGAAACACATCTAACTAGAGAAGATACGATCCGGTTAAAAGATAGGAATTTCCACCATATCTTCCACTCACCAGCGATAGATAAAAAAGCAGGAGTAGCCATCCTGATCAGAACCCCTTTGAAGTAGAAAAAATAAAAAGAGATAAGATCGGCAGAATTCTAATTGTTTCAGGCAAACTGGGCACAGCTGAACTAACGCTAGTATGCCTATACGCCCCTAATACCGACCAGGAGAGCTTCATCAACGAGGCCTTCGACATAATAAACCAGAACAAGAAGGGCTACTTAATAATTGGAGGTGATCTTAACACAGTTACAGATTGCACTAAAGACAAGGCGAGACTCACGAGCAAAGAGCACCACTCGAGATTGAGGAGCTCAATTGCCCTTAAACAAAACATAAAAACGAGCGGGTTGGTCGACTCTTGGAGATTAATGAACCCCATAACCAAAGGATTTACCTTCTACTCAGCCCCACATAGGCAATACACCCGCATTGACTATATCCTTATATATAGAGAATTGGCTGGCCGGATAACAAAAGCAGATATAGACAATATAACATGGTCAGACAATGCCCCGGTATCATTAACCATAAGAGACATGCACCAGAGGCCGACAGGCACACTCTGGCATATGAACGACCTTCTGCTCAGGATCCAAAAAAACAAAAAAGCCATAGAAACCGCCATGCGAGATTATTTCTCACTAAACGACAATGGCCAAGTCAACGACTGCACACTATGGGCAGCGCACAAAGCCACTCTAAGGGGCAAGGTAATCAGCATTGCCTCTTATAGGAAAAGGGAGAAAATAAAGAGGATAAACAGCCTCAATAATAGCATGAGTAATAACGAAGAGATTTATCAACAAAATCCAACTGATACCGTTAGAGCCACGATTGATAAAGATAGATCAGAACTTAAAGGTATACTGATAGAAGATACCGAGAAAGCAATGAGGTGGACAAACCAGACCTTCTATGAAAAAGGCAACAAAGCAGACAGACAATTGGCGGCCAAACTCCGAAATAAAACAGCGAGCCTTAATACATGTAGCATTAAAACCAACCAAAATAATTTAACTTATAACCCAGCCGAAATCAACAAAGAGTTCGTTCAATACTACAGCGACTTATATAACCTGACAAACCTAGCCCGAGATAATAGGGAGCAAGAAACAAAACTCGATGAATACATAAAAGGATCAAAATTAACCAAACTAGATAAATTAGAATCTGCCCATTTAGGAGCCCCAATAACAATTGAGGAGGTATCAGCAGCTATTAAATCCCTCAAGAACTCTAAAGCCCTGGGCCCAGACGGGTTCACTAACTTCTACTACAAGAAATTTGAAAACATACTGAAACCATATATAGTCCGATAGTTCAACAAGATTCTAGATGGTGAAGCCCCGCCGAAAGAATCCTTAGAAGCCTCCATTATCGTTATACTAAAAGAAGGGAAAGATCCTGCGTTATGTTCTAGCTATAGGCCCATCTCTCTGATCAACACAGAAATAAAACTATTCGCCAAAATTTTAGCAACTAGATTGAACCGAGTACTAAACACATTGATCCACCCGGACCAGGTGGGGTTCAACCCAGAACGTCAAGCTTCCGATAACATTCGGAGAATAATTAATATCATTCACAACAGTAATACAAACCAACGCCCCACCCTGATCCTGGGGCTAGATGCCGAGAAGGCTTTTGACCGAGTGGACTGGTCGTTTATGTTTCGAGTTTTCAGAGAGATGGGCATACACGAAAATTGCATCATGGGCATTAAAGCGTTATACTCCAACCCAATAGCTACAGTGCATACCTCAGGCTACACTTCCGCACCATTTAAACTCTCCAACGGAACTAGACAGGGATGCCCACTCTCACCTATGCTTTTTGCCATGTGCATTAAAGTATTAGCATCAAGGATTAGAGAGAACCAGGGGATAGAGGGAGTGCCTATAGAAAACAATATATACAAAGTGTCCTTAATCACGGACGATACCTTACTTTCCCTGACTAACTCAGAAACTTCTCTAAAAAACCTATTTGATACATTAGACGAATTTAGCAAACTATCAAACTTCAAAGTGAATCACACTAAATCAGAGGCTAATGGCCTACACGTACCTAGAGAAACAGAAAGCACACTAAAGAAAACATTCCAAATACAATGGATGCCAGACAAAATGAGATATCTGGGAGTGTACATCACTAGACATTATGATGATATATATAGAGCAAACTACCCAAATCTTATCAAAAGCTTGAAAAAAAGACCTAGAGATCTGGTCAAGATACCAGATAACCTGGTCGGGCAAGATTATATCAGTAAAAATGAACTTGCTACCCAGAATACTCTACCTATGCCAAGTGCTTCCAGTAACCGTCCCAATCTATGTAATAAGAGACCTGGAAAGAGAGATAACTAAATTCATCTGGAATGGGAGAAACCCCAGAATTAAGAAAACATTGATGGTCCTCCCTCTGACCCGGGGAGGCCTTGGTCAACCAGACCCAGCTAAATATTACGAAGCAGCCAGACTAAGCCCACTAATTTACTGGTCTGCAGCCCCAGGAAAAACACCGTGGGTGGACATAGAGAGGTCGGAAGCTGGGTACGAGGAACTCGCATCTCTCCTATGGGTAAACAAGGCAAATAGGCAGACAAGCTATAGAAATCATCCAGTCTTACTACACTCCCTGAATGTCTGGGATAAAAACTGCAAACACAAGCAGATCTCCTACATCCCATCGCCCCTAACACCAATCAGATCTAACCCTGAATTCACCCCAGCACATAACTCGAACATCTTTAAACAATGGGACAAGAAAGGATTATCCAAGCTAGGAGACATGCAAAGAGGAGGCAAGATCAAATCATTTATGGGGATAAGAGAGGAATACAATATTTCAAGTGCACAAATATTCCAATATATGCAGTTGGCCCACTTTGTCACCTCGATACAGCCCGGAGACACCTGGAACAGACCACTCACCAATTTTGAGAGTCTGTTCCAAAGGGGACACAACAACAGGGGGACAATTGCCCAATTTTATCAGACACTATTGAAACAAAATGAAGGCCAAACAAGCAAAAACATATTGGACTGGGAACGCGACATTGGGAACCCCTTAGAAGAATAGGATTGGGAAGAAATATACGAAAGGATAGCCAGGGCTCAACAATCAGGGAAACAAATCTGAAAGTCCTACACAGATGGTACTATACCCCAGCGCGCCTCCACTCTTTTTTCCCACTAACCTCCCCTATGTGTTGGCGTAACTGCGGCCAAATAGGCACATTTAAGCACATATGGTGGTCTTGCCCTAAGATAATCCTTTTTTGGGGGAGAATCAGGCGGCTAATAGAAGGTGTAACAGGCCTGGACCTACCCTGGAACATAGAAACAGTGCTCCTACTAAAACACAACGAGGGCCAAGAGTGACAAATAGACTACTTGATAACACAGATCCTATCAGCAGCCAAAACACTAATAGCAAAACACTGGAAGCAGAACGACCCCCCCCTCTATTACCGAGGTATTACACAAGATAAACTATATAATGACAATGGAGAGACTCACAAGTCTGATCCACGACCGGCACCACACCTTCCTGACAACATGGGGTCCGTGGGAGACATACATTTGGAAAAATCCAATAGGATCGACGAAATAAGGAAATTATTATTGGGTAAACTGACGTAGCTCTGATTAAGGATGTTTCAAGTGTAATTGTACTGTATGTACTCTTCCTGCGAGGAGCGCATGATAGATGACACCCTACTAACCCCTCCCTCCACACCTTCTTATTTTCTGTACCCGCTCCCCACCCCTCTCCCCTCTCTTTTGTTTTCCCCTTTGTTCTTAGTTTGAAAAACAATAAAAAAATACAAGTTAAAAAATAAAATTAGGAAAACATTTTTCTATACTGTAAATATTTTTCAAGATAATGGCTAAAAACAAAAATCAATTATTATTATTATTAATATTATATCACAGCAAATTTAACGTTCTGTTGCAACCAAGCGAGATACAAAAAGTGGGGAGAATTATTTTATGTCAGCAGTAGTGATGATCCTGTCATTATAGTCATTTTCTATATAACCCTGAAGCAATTATTTTTCCACATATTTACAAAAAAGGATACAAAACTACAGTATAATTAGACTATTATTAACCTTACACGTGTTTGTAAGAGCTGACAACTCTAATTACCTAATATCACCTTAGTTACTGTTACAATGTGTTTCAACTAAGCAATATCTAATTGAAAAACCTTTATTTTGCTATCCATCTTCTACTGCAGCTAATAACAACCTCCACATTACAAATTCACTCATATTTGTAATAAGACTGCTGTATTATATGAGCTTCTGTTAAATTCATGAATTGCCATGCTTAGCACCTACAGTATATTGAATACAATTCTATAATAAAACTAAAAGGTAGATGTCTAGTTATAATCTTACAGGTTTAAGGGCAATGTTGCTGAACAAGCATGGGGGCCTATGCAGAGAGCAGCGCTATTTCGAAATTCGCCATTTTTTGGAGAAAATCGCGCAGAAAGCAGCAGAAAATGGCGAGTTCCGAAAAACGCGCCAATTTTTCTTTTCTATTTGTAAAACTCGCCTCGCGGCTGGCGAGAACCTCAATCTCGCCAGTTTTAAAAATATCCGTATGCAGAGAGGCGCGAACGGCATCTAGCGGCTGTTCGCGCCAATAAAATGGCGCGATTGTCTCCGTTTTGCCTCGCCAAAAAAAACTGCCGCTCGCGGCCATTGCAAAGGGAAAAAAAAGGCGCAAATTTGTTTTAACACATTTCTGAAGCGCGCATCTCGCCAATTTAAACTCGCCACACGCATCCATGTTAAACATAGCAGAATTCGCACTTTTCTGCATATGGAGATTAAAACTCTCCAAAAAAGCTACTTTTTAATAAATTCGCCAATTTTAAAATTCGCTGCTCTCTGCATAGGCCCCATGGTCTCAGTGGTTGTTATTAGCAGTGTATCATCAACTAAACCACCAGAATTAAAAATGAAGATCTGTGAAAAAAATACAAAGTATGAAAATGTGTGAAATCTGAGACATGTAACTGTTATGTTTGTGTCACTGCAAAGAAAGTGTAATGATGTACAGCAGGCCTGCACAACTCTCTGTGCGGTCCCCGCTGACTCTGGCCGGGCGCCAGTTAATTAAATAAATGTAAAAAAAAAAAAAGTTACAAAAAATGGCGGCGATTCCCCGCTGTCCGGCGTGCATGCGCAGGGCCCACTCGCCCCACTTCTCCCTCCCCCCCTGCTCCCTCCCCCCCTGCTCCCAACGTGGGACGGAGGGGGAAGTAAGAAGCAAGCTCCTCCTGCGGGCCCGCTCCCCACCGCTTCCCTCTGTGGCCAGCTTCCCGCGTCCCCCTGAGCTCACCTCCCGTGGCCCCCCCATGAGCTCACCTCCCATGCTCCCCCCCCCCGAGCCCGCGCCCCTGTCACCCTGTCACCCAGTCACTGTCACCCAGTCACTGTGTCCCAGTCACTGTGTCCCACCCACCCAGTCACTGTCTCCCACCCACCCAGTCACTGTCTCCCACCCACCCAGTCACTGTCTTCCATCCACCCAGTCACTGTCTCCCATCCACCCAGTCACTGTCTAAGTCACTGTCTCCCACCCACCCACTGCCATTCACCCACCCACCGCCATTCACCCACCCACCGCCATTCACCTACCCACCGCCATTCACCAACCCACCCACCCACCCACCGCCATTCACCCAACTGTCATTCACCCACCCAGTCACTGTCATACACCCAGCCATCCACTCACTCACCCAGGCAGGCAGGCAGTCACATGTCTTTTGTTCAAAATATAAAAAATAAATAGGTTGCATTGTAATGTTTATTTCTGTATCACAATAAGAAAACAGTTAAGTAAAAGTTGCGCGCTAAAAGATATTTTTTCGTGGTAGGTGCGCTATGGGTTCGGGGGGCGTGCTATAGGTTCGGGGGGGGGGCTGCACCTTTCATTTGTCCCGGGCCCCATGATTTCTGTTGGCGGCCCAGTGGGTGATGTGAGGTGCAGGGGGGAGAGGGTAATGGGTGATGTGAGGTGCAGGGGGGAGGGTGATGGGAGGTGCAGGGGGTGATTGGAGGTGCAGGGGGGTGATTGGAGGTGCAAGGAGGGGTGATTTGAGGTGCATGGGCGGTGATTTGAGGTGCATGGGGAGTGATTTGAGGTGCAGGGGGGTGATTTGAGGTGCATGGGTGTGATTTGAGGTACAAGGGTGGGTGGTTTGAGGTGCATGGGGGGTGATTTGAGGTGCAGAGGGGGGCATTGGAGGTGCATGGGGTGATTTGAGGTGCATGGGGGTGATTTGGGATGCAAAGGGGGTGATTTGAGGTGCAAGGGGGGTACTTTGAGGTGCAAGGGGGGTGATTTGAGGTGTAAGGGGGAGAGTGATGTGAGGTGCAAGGGGGGAGAGTGATGTGAGGTGCAAGGGGGGAGAGTGATGTGAGGTGCAAAGGGAGAGAGTGATGTGAGGTGCAGGCGGGAGAGTGATGTGAGGTGCAGGGTGGAGAGCGATGTGAGGTGCAAGGGGGGAGAGCAATGTGAGGTGCAAGGGGGAGAGGGATGTGAGGTGCAGGGGTGTGTGATGTGTGTGCTGTTTAGGGGGGTATTGTGTGTTTGATGTGGAGGGGGAGTATTATGTGTGTGGGTGAGGGGGAGAAATGGGGGTATGAGAGATAGATGGGGAGTATCGCAAATGTTGATAGTGAGGGGTTCTGGGGGAGATTATGAGGATTTTGATGAAGGGTGCTGGGGGAGATATGAGGATGATGATGAGGGGTGCTGGGGGAGATATGAGGATGATGATGATGATGGTGATGATGATTTTACCCGTACGGCCCAATTTTTTTTTCCTTGAAGCAGTTCGGCCCTTCTCACTTTACGAGTTGTGCAGGCCTGATGTACAGTAAGCAATCATGAGAAATGATATACTGTAATTATTAATAAATACATTATCTTTTTGCACAGCTTCTACGGGGTTCACAGGAAGTTTCCACACTTGCAAAGTACAGTACCTAATTATGATTTATATTAAGACTACTTTTTTTAATTAATGTGTACATTTTAAATAATTAAGTTTAGCAAATAAAAGGTTATTCAAGTTTAGTGTCAACAAAAACAAAATATCCACAATAACTAAACATACTGCAGACATTTTTTGTGTTGCTAATAAGTAGTTGCACACCTTTGAAAAATTGATAATGCATACAGATGTAGCAGTCTTCAGTGCACCCAATCAGGTAACAGTGGCAATAATGTATAACAGAATATACCACCATAATGTGTCAGTGGAAGCAATAACCCATGCTAAATCTGCACAAATGTCAGACATGGCCATGTGTATAAAGTAAAATGTTGTAGGTGATTTGCTTATACTGTACAGCTGCAGCGGATGTTATTCAAACACTTCACATGTTGTATACCTCGGAATACCGATGTCATGACACGGGATATCATCCAACCTTCTCGCCTTAAGACGCGAGTGCAGAAAATGGCATTTTAGAGTTCTGGTTTTTAAACACCTTAAATTGACACAGTAGTTCAGTAGCACAGTACTGTACACATTGCAATTCATTCATTTCCTTGCAACCAAAGAAACAGAATCCATAAAATTCAACAAAGCAATCGCGATAAGCGTGGGTGCCTGGGGCGATTTGCCGCGTTCATGCTGCATGGAGTACAGCAGAGCACATGAAATCGGCGCCGTGATTTGTTTCAATAACGGCCACTGCAGCTGTAGCTGCTAAGTGAATCAGTGGGGAATATCAGTCATGCTGTAATGATGAACTTCTCATGTCAGAATTTCAGCAACACAGTGCCACACGTAAATGAATACAGTGAAACCACATAAATATACATGCAAACCACCTCATTTATGCATTTAATATCTCTGGCAGAGAAAAAAAACTTACAGGACACCTACAAGCTCATATTGAACCCCCAAAATAACCACAACATATTGTAAGGACCCGCGCTGAAGGGACTCCCGCTACCAGCGCCTCCTCTGGTCCCCGGCGGCGTTCCCCGCTCCCCGGCGTCTCTCCCATGGCTGCTCCCGCACTTCCGGCTAGCGCGCGTCACCCTTACGGGTGCGCACGGACCCAAGCTTCCCTTTTGTGGCACCAGGAGCCTGACCCCGCCTCCTCCAGTGTGGCGCGCGCATTGGCACGCTTTCCTGCCCCTGCTCCACCAGGTCCGCCCCCAGGCTCTTCTCCCCTATCAGGGCTTCCCTTGGGCCACACCTCCGCTCCTCCCTTTCCCCTGATAGGTCCCAGCCCACTATTTAGTCTCCCCTCACCATTACCACATTGCTCTACATAGCTTCTGTACCTTGGTGCTGTCTGCTTCTGCTTGGCTCTCTTGTGTTGCAGTCCCTGTTCCTGTCCCTGGATTCTCTGCTGACCTCCCTGGATTTTGACCTTTGGCTTTGTACTTCGACCACGCTGCTCTCTGGACCCCCTTGGATTTGGCTTTGGACTCTCTACCTTGCAGTCTTCTATATCCCTTGGACTCGGCTTACGGACCTCTACTACGCTGCTCTCTCTGCTCCACGACCCAAGCTTACGGACACTCTACCATGCTGCTCTCCCAACACCTTGACCATTGGCTTACGGACTTTACCCTTCTACGCTGGAGTTGGCAAGTACTGAACTCTTTCTATTTTTGTTCCCTGGACCAGCTACGCTACTTCCACACTCCGGCCGTGCCCCCGTTTACTGTTAGGTGTGTGGTATTTCTCCTTTCCACCTCAGTCCCATGGTCTCGTCTTGCTTGTGGACAGGCTGAGCGTTACATTACGCAGGGCCCATCAGACCCAGACTGCCCTGAGGTGGAAGATATCCTAACCACTATCTCCAAACACTTTACCTTTTTGGACAACCAGGTTGCTACCTTAACCTCTCAGATTTCCCAGGTTAATGTCTCCAGTTCCTTTATCCCTCCCACTGTCTCCCGTAAAGGAACAGGCTCTTCGGAGTTGCGAATCCCTACGCCTAGTAAATACGCTGGAGACCCGCTTGCGTGCCGTGGGTTTTTAAATCAGTGCGAGACACAATTCGAACTGTAACCTTCTTGCTTCCCCACAGACCGAACCAAGTTAGCTTATGTTTTCTCCCTTCTCACCGGGGACACCCTGGCCTGGGCTTCACCAATCTGGGAGCTAAGACCTGAACTCACGTACAGCTTCCCCAACTTTAAAAGAGAATATTGTTTAGTCTTTGATACCCCTGGACGTAGTGATATGGCTGTTTCCTCCTTGTTCCACATTTCGCAGGGTCGGAGATCAGTGGTTACAAAGTGAGAATATGACGTAAGGGGGGGGGGGGTCTGACATAACAGCACTGGGATCTATGCAACCATTTTAAGTCAGCATCCATCTTAGGTTTTGTCTGAGTGAACGGGTTATGAGATGGACGTTTTCAAGTGAGAATAAACCAAGCAGCTAATTGATAAAACCTTGAGAATGAGGGCTAAGAGCCAATGTTATGAAAATACGAGACAGATAGGCACTGTCCGAGGGGGGGGCAATGTGTTCTGTATGTAGAGTAAAAGTCACCGGCTTGTATAAGGAATATAGCTGAATCATTTCATTTCTAATATGCATCCCATAATAATATTATTAACTCGATGTGTTCGTGTGCATAGTTTGTTTACCTTTTACGCTTACGTAGTGACGACACGCAACCTTGTAGAGGGGGCATGAGTTTAGTATTTTGTGTATAAATAATGCCTGTATGCTACCATGTCTTTGGGAGGGTTTTATTTTGAAACTCTCCTCTGCGTGTGCACCGCACAAGCAATAAACTTATTTGGCATTCTGCAAAATATAACCTCAGACTTGTGTTTTTATTCACACTTTAACAGATGGCGCCCAGAATAGAAACCCAGAAATACCGGAAGCTGAGCACCTGGAAAAACCACTCCTCGGTCACTCAAATCTGAGCGCTCGTAAGAATCAAGGTAAAAGGCACCTTTTGAGGAAAGCCTGAGTTTAAAAATTTGTTTTGAGTGATGTGTAGAGAGATGTGTTTTGAAGGGTGTCTCAATCTGTGTTGACGGGTTAACCTAGCAGTGTCAAATAAGTTTATTTGTCTGTTCCTGTATCCATTTTAAAGTGTTATAAATGTTAAGTTTTATTGGGATTAAGGTCAGAGTCCCGTTAAAAGTTTTGGTGTTTTGGTGATAAAGGTGAGTGTTTGTATGCTTAAGGGATTGTTTTTCAGACTGTCCTGGGTTGTGATAAATATTTTTGTTGTCTGAGCAGGAAGGGTCCCTGATTGTAAATTTGCTCTGTCTTGTCATTAACATACCATGTGAGTTTATTTATGGATATCTGTTTAGAAGGTCTTATCTGTATCCATGTTATAAAAGTATAAGGTTTATCAGGACTGGGTTGGACCCGCTGAAGTAATTCAAGTGTTTTCTTAGGTATAGTTATGGTGAAAAAATCAGAACAATAACATGCCAAAAGAGTTGTACGTGATAAGCTTGCGCTGATTATTGTATCAGGTGTATTGTACAGGTCAATTAAATGTGATTACTGTAACAGGAGAATAATGGGAAACCAAAGTTCTAAAATTTTTGCCGTTAGAGGTTGTGTGTCTGCAGACAAAGATTATAAAGAATGGATACAGAGAACAAGAGATGACAATATAAATATGTTTTGTTGGCCAATAAAAAATACATGCAAGTTCAAATGAAAATACACATGCAAGTCCCAGTGAAAAACATGCCACCCCAATGAAAAAAGTTTGTTTGCAATAAATTACTATGGAAGGAAGCGTGAACCTATGAGCAGCCGCACCGGTTTTCTTATCCGTAAGAATGCGAACGCAAGGGCTCATAGTGGAACCTTCTAACTTTCAGTAATCCCTGTGTGTCTGTGGCAGTATAAATCTTTGGATTTTATGAGGTTTTTGTGGCAAAAGTCATGCATGGCAAGCCCGGCTGGCGGACGCCGCACAAATCAGTTATGAACGTATCAGCTTTTCCTTCCATTTCCCCACATGCAATAAGTGGTTATAAATAATTTCCTGATATAAACTCAAGTTTCGGTGCCGGCAAGTAAAATTGTTGCGCCCTTAATGGAGAGTGGTTAGATGAATTTGATACCCTAATGAATTTTTCCTGAATGATTACCTGTGTGAAAGATAAACCATGCTAAGTATCACCTGGTGCACAAATCACCATCCAAAAAGTTGCAAGTACGTACGAAAACATGAATATTTTTTGCTCACAATGAAATCAAATGTCTGCAAGAAAGAGAATCAAAATCGCAGCAGCAGAGAGCGTCCCCCACTTTTTCTCCAGCGCGAGGAATGTGCTAAGATACGAAAGTTAACTCAAAAAGCTCCGGAGCATCAGAGTAGTTTTACATTCAGGTTATTTATGAGAGTAAAGAAAGAGAAGGGAACTTTTTTTAATATAGTTGCAGGGTGAAATTGTGGGGTAACAGGGGAGAATTTTTTTTCTTTTATTTGTTTGTTATTTTTGTGATGTTGTTTGGCTGTGTGTGAGAGAAGTTTTTTGTATTGTGTGTGTTCTGTATTGTGTTTAATGAGTAAAAACACATTTCAATTTTATTTCTATGGGATAAGGATATGTTTGGGAATATTTTGTGTTTAAAAATGTGGGTAAAAGCTCATAAGCATTGTTTGAAGTATATATTGTATTGGATGTTTTTATGTATATAACGCCATTAATATGCACAGCGCTTCACAGGAGTGGTGCACGTCGTAATCATATAGGTAGCAAATGGTAAAGGTAAGAGGTCATGAAATAAGTGATCCAGACATAAAAGTAACATTAAGGAAGAGAAGTCCCTGCTCTGAGGAGCTTACAATCTAATTGGTAGGTAGGGAAAGTGTACAGAAACAGTAGGGTTTGATTAGAAGCCAGGAGAGGAATTTCAGGAGGGGAAACACAGAATCAGAGTTTAAAGAGTAGAGTGATTCTGGCAGCAGCGTTTGGGAGAGATAGTAGGGAAGAGAGGTGAAAGTCAGGAAGCTGGGATAGCAGGGGATTACAGTAATCAAGATGGGAGAGAATGAGGGTCTGAATCAGAGTTTTTAATAGTTGAGCAACAGAGGAACAGGTGTATCTTTGTGATATTGTGGAGGAAAAAGCGACAGTTATAGAAATGTTTTGAATGAAAGAGGAGAATATGAGAGAGGAGTTGAGGGAATGACCCCTAAGCAGCGTGCTTGAGCTACTGCATGGAAGATTCAAGAGTAATGTGGAAGGAGATAATAGGGTCAGGTTTGGGAGGAAGTATGAGGAACTCTGTTTTTGCCATGTTAAGTTTAAGGCAAAAGAGGGTCTTCCAGGATGAGATAACAGAGAGACATTCAGAAACTTAGGTTTGTATGGCAGGTGTAAGGTCAGGGGTTGAAAAGTAAATGAGGGTGTTGTCAGCATAGTGGTGATATTTAAACCTAAGAGATGTTATTAGGTCACCTAGAGAGAGTGTGTACAGAGAATAGAGAAGAGTGTGGTCCACAGAGGCAAATGCTTCAGAGAGTAATAGGAGCAGAGTGTAATGACCTCTGTCGTGGGCAGCATATAGGTCATCAGTTATTTTAGTGAGAATTGTCTCCATGGAGGGAGCAGTGCAGAAGTCAGATTGTAGAGGGTTAAGGAGAGAATGGGTGTTGAGAAAATGGAGCAAGCAAGAGAATACAAGACAAGTTCAGTAGTTAGAAAGACAGGTAGGGTCAAGCTTGCTATTTTTGAGTCATGGTATAACTATTACATGTTTTAAGGAGAATGGAAATGTAGCAGATTAGAGGGAGAAAGGAGATCCACAGTGATGGTGACATTCTCTTTTGAGACAGTGGAAAAAGAGTCAAGGAAAGCAGGAAGAGAGTAGGAAGCGAAGTAGGATAGGAGGAAAAAGAGGGAATGTTCTGGTGTATGGATTCAACCTCTTGCTTAAAATAGTCAGCAAAAGTCCTGAGGTGAGATAAAGGAAGAGTTAGTGTGGGGTTAGACTTGTGAGTGTTGATTAATGGAGAGAAATAGGTTTGTGTAGCTTGAGAAAGGACAGAATTGCAACAGGATAGCATAAATTTGTAGTGAATGAAGTCAGTGAAATTATGAAAGTTCAAACAGAAGGCATTAAAAAGAACTGAGTGTAGGGAAATAGCACGAGCGTGTGGAGTTATTTGTGTGTTAAGAAGTTATATAAACCTCAGCTATATAAAAGTCTGTTGGTTAATTTTTAAGAGGCCATAAAAAATGTAGTTCTTAGGGCTCTGGATAAAGCTCCATGTATTTAAACTTTAAGCAAAAGTTTCAATCTAATAATTATTATTTTTTCAGGAAGAAGCCGTGGTGTACCGTTATCTTATCTGTTCAGGGTCAATTGGCGAAACGCCCAGAAACAAAATGGCTAGTTGCCCAGAAACAAGCTTATAAAATCATTTGTCTTTAGTCAGATGAATATGCAGAGTGTCTTTAGAATTATAAAGCTGACCGTGTGCTCAGCACTGTGCAAAGAGATTATATAAAGTAAGACATTAGTGTGAAGTCTTATACAAAATCATTTGTCTATTAACTGAATATGTGATGTATGTTATAACGAATTAACCATTTATTTTTTCCAAAGGTGTCTGTAAGCAGTGGTTATTGTCAAAAATTGCTGTGTAATCTAGAATGGGTTTGCCAGGAAGGGATGAATTTGGGAGTCACCTCTCATTTGTGGGTGTGTCGTGTGTATAGGGTTAAATACAGGGGATACATAGTTGCAAAAGCAGTTACATAAGTGAATAAGGTATGCATTATATACAAGGCATTTCAATTTTTTAGCAGAATAGTTACAGTGGAGTGTTTGGGGTAAAAACTAGATAGGGATGGGCTAGGGAAATTTGTATGGGTTAAATAATTGTTTAATTGGGAGGGAATATTTTTTCCATGACAGTGGATAGTATGGGGAGAAGAGAGATTGGCCTGGAGTTTGAGACAGTGGTTTTTTTTGTCCCCACTTTTGAAGATTGGGACAAACTCTGGCAGTTTCCCAGGTCTTAGGGATATGGCCTGCAGACAGGATAGAATTAATTATGCAAGCAAGTGGTTTGGCAAGGGATGAAGCCCCAAAGTTTCAGGAACTTAGATTGTATCAAAGTCAGGTTCACATTGGCTACTTAGTTTTAATTTGAGGAACATTAATAGGGAATACCTCTGTCTATATGTGGATGCTAAGACAGGAGTAAACACATTGATACAAGAATTTAGTCCTAGGTATAAATTATCTCCCTATGAGACACATATGGGATGACTTATGAATATCAGCAGTCCAAAGGAACGAATTAAGGACCATGTTATTGGTAATAAAACAATAAGTTGTATGCAACTAATACATTTTTTGAGTCTCTCTAGGCAAAGTTGAAAGTGCACCTACTCGAGATGGGGTTAATAGTCACATATTTCCTGCGCAAGAATGCTTTTCATCCCAGGTGAAAAGGCCTAAAGTAACCACCAATACAGCAAAGGCAAAGTGGCAGAGTTCTTTCCCTGGACCCAAAGCACGTAAAGCTCGTTCCAGTTCCACCAAACGTTCCAGCGCCACCAAAGACCAAAGTCACCTAAAGCACAGCCGCAGCAAGTTAACGTCTTGCCGAGTCAAAACTCTAACCGTTAACCAACAAGGAAAATAAGACACCAGGCTAAGGCCCGGTTTTATCAGAACATTTCATTTTTTCAGAGACTCAATATTTTTATTCTTTAGAGTGTGTTAAGTTAGAAATGTAAGGTGTATGTACAATTGAGCCTTGATGGGAGGATTGGTTTCCTGGAAGAGTGGCTTGTGAAAGCTTCTGTATGTGTTTTGGCAGTACTCGTCAATCTCCATGTATGTGCAGCAAAACTTTGATCCAGAAGTGTGTTGCACCTCCACCGAAAGGAGGGGGTCACCCAGGAGCGTGTGTCAGCCACAAGGAAAGAATCATAAGTCAGCCATGTTGACCATCGCAGACATTGTCTGTTCTGATATTCTGAGTGAATGATGTATACAATGTGTGCAGGGTGAGGATCATGCATTCGCTTCCACAGATACCAAACCCCCTCAATTCTCAGTAATAGAATGTTGTGATGATTCTGAAAATATATGATGATAGAGATAGATGCAATTTCTTTTATATAGCAACTGCATATCCAAAGAAAGGTTGCTTGCATAAAATAAGTTTTTAGTATTATGTGTATAATTTCTGTATTTTTCCAATTTTTTAAGGGAACCTCTTTAAAGGGTGTATCACACACTAGGAACAAGAATCAATTTATGAGTCAAGTGTCTCCACCAACTAATGAAACCTGTGTAAAAATGTATGTTTAGTCAGAAAACAATTTACAGGAAGGATGTGGCCTTAATTTTGCAGTTTTTAATTTCATCATTAAACCAAGAACAGGTTCAGATTAGGTTTATGGCCTTACAAAACAGAATTGCTTTAGACTATGTTTTAGCTTCAAAAGGAGGGGTATGTGCTTTGATTAAAGAACAATGTTGTGTTTTTATTCCAGATCAGTGTAGCAATGTGCAGCATGAAATAGATGAAATACAAGAGATTAAAAGAGGTTTACAAAGGGAAGTGACAGATTATCACCCTTGGGGTTAGGTGAATGGCTTAGATCACTTGGAGCAAAAACTTTTGAATGCTTGGATGTGTGGGAGTGTTACTTGTTATATGTGTGTGTCCCGTGTTGCAAAGGTATGATCCACAAGTGTGCGACCCCATCCCCCAATCTGATGCCACTCTTTGCAGATGCCAGAAAACAGCAGTCCCTTGAAGAAAGAAGATGCCGATCACAGTTATTCAACTCCAAAAGACATATTGGCCGCAGCGCCTTACGAGACTATGACAGTGAAGGGCACGCCCCTTGTCCTCTGAGTTATCCCTGGACTATCATCATGAACTTAATTCTCAAAAGCTATGTTTTAAGAATAAAAAAGGAGGGAGTGACAAAGTGAGAATATGACGTAAGGGGGGGGGGTCTGACATAACAGCACTGGGATCTATGCAACCATTTTAAGTCAGCATCCATCTTAGGTTTTGTCTGAGTGAACGGGTTATGAGATGGATGTTTTTGAATGAGGTTTTTGCTTTCAACTTTCAAGTGAGAATAAACCAAGCAGCTAACTGACAAAACCTTGAGAATGAGGGCTAAGAGCCAATGTTATGAAAATACGAGACAGATAGGCACTGTCCGAGGGGGGGGGGGGGGCAATGTGTTCTGTATGTAGAGTAAAAGTCACCGGCTTGTATAAGGAATATAGCTGAATCCTTTCATTTCTAATATGCATCCCATAATAATATTATTAACTCGATGTGTTCATGTGCATAGTTTGTTTACCTTTTACGCTTACGTAGTGACGACACGCAACCTTGTAGAGGGGGCGTGGGTTTAGTATTTTGTGTATAAATAATGCCTGTATGCTACCATGTCTTTGGGAGGGTTTTATTTTGAAACTCTCCTCTGCGTGTGCACCGCACAAGCAATAAACTTATTTGGCATTCTGCAAAATATAACCTCAGACTTGTGTTTTTATTCACACTTTAACAGTGGCAGGTTACGCTCTGGAGTTCCGGACAATCGCAGCGGAGACTGACTGGAATGATGGGGCACTTTCCGCGGCTTTCTGGCAGGGACTTTCAGAATCCTTAAAGGACGAACTGGCAGCTCGTGAGAGGCCATCCTCATTGGAGGCCTTAATCGCCTTATGCATCAGGGTGGATCAACGACTTTTGGAGAGGCGGGCTGAATGTCAACGTCCTCGTATTTCTGTTTCTATGCCTTCTGCTTCCAGGTCTCCTGCTCCTGCTTTACCAGCATTGGACGCTCCTGAATCCTGCAACTGGGCAGCCACCAACGTTCTTCTATGGAGTGACTACGTCGGAGGAACGAGGGCCTGTGCTTCTATTGCGGATCTCCTGGGCACATCTTGCCGCGGTGTCCCTTGAGGCTGGGAAACGCCAACACCCAGTGAGGTATGAGGGGATCTGACTGGGTACCATCTCTTCTTTCCCCTCTCCCGCACAGGATCTCCCCAAGCGCATCTTACTTCCTGTCCTCTTTAAGTACGCCAGCGTTCAAATCCCTGCTCTGGCCTTCCTCGATTCTGGATCCGGAGGGAATTTCATGAATCATGCTTTTGCTATCCAGTTGAACATTCCTCTCCAGGAGAAGGCCATTCCGGTCGGCTTGGAGGCTATCGATGGTCGACCTTTTCAGCCAGCCTTTATTTCCTTTATTTCCTTCAGCCAGCCTTTATTTCCTTCCCATTGAACTTTCTATGAAGGATGGACATTTGGAACTCATGTCTTTTGATATCATCCATTCCCCTTCGGTTCAACTCATTCTGGGCTTACCATGGCTACAACTTCACAATCCCATTATCGATTGGACTGCCGAGTTCCCCGTTCAATGGAGATCACCCCATGTGGTATTGCCTCCTCCATCCGCTGCGGTATTGGCCATCTTGGAAACTGTTCCCTCTCAAGACGCCACCCTACCGACGTTTATTCGGAGTTCCTGGACGTCTTCAGTAATACCAAATCCGAGGAACTTCCCCCTCATCGCCCTTTCGACTGCCCGATTGACTTTATTCCGGGTGCCCCTTTTCCTAAAGCCAGGTCTTATCCATTATCTTTGCCTGAGACGGAGGCCATGGCCGAGTATATTGCAGAGAACCTTCAAAAAGGCTTCATCCGGAAATCCACCTCTCCCGCAGGAGCATGATTCTTTTTTTGTAAAAAAGAAGGATGGGACGCTTCGCCCGTGCATCGATTTCCGTGGCCTAAATAAAATTACCATCAAAAATCGGTACCCTTTGCCTCTTATCCCTGAGCTCTTCGACAGGCTGCAAGGCTTGACGATATTTTCTAAACTTGATTTACGGGGGGCCTATAACCTGATTCGCATCCGCAGTGGCGACGAGTGGAAGACCGCGTTCAACACGCGCAGTGGTTACTATGAGTACCTAGTGATGCCGTTTGGTTTGTGCAATGCCCCTCCAGTCTTCCAAGACTTTATGAATGAGGTTTTTCGTGATCTATTGAATTCTTTTGTGATTATCTACTTGGATGATATCCTGATCTTTTCTCCACATTCTCCATACCAAGATGGTGCTCTCTCGTCTACGGGCCAACAAGCTCTACGCCAAGATGGAAAAGTGTGTCTTTCATCAATCCTCAACCACCTTCCTGGGATACATTGTCTCGGACCAGGGGTTCACCATGGATCCGGAAAAGCTCAATTCTATACTCGAATGGCCACAACCTAATTCCTTAAAGGCGATTCAGCGTTTCCTTGGCTTCGCAAATTATTATAGGAAATTTATTGCCGGTTTTTCTACTTTGGTAGCACCCATTACGGCCCTTACCAAAAAAGGGGCCGATCCTTCCTCTTGGCCACTGGAGGCCAGCCGTGCCTTTGAGTCTCTTAAAAAATCCTTGTCTCGGCCCCCATTCTGCGATTCCGTCCCCACCCTCCCCTTTATCTTGGAAGTTGACACTGCCGACGTGGGAGCCGGTGCGATTCGCTCTCAAAGAACCACCCCCGAAGATAAACTCCACCCATGTGGGTTTTTTTCCAAAATATTTTCTTCAGCAGAAAGAAATTATGACGTGGGGAATAGGAAGTTGTTGGCCATCAAGATGGCATTACAAGAATGGAGACATCATCTGGAAGGAACCAAGGAGCCCATTCTGATCCTGACAGACCACAAAAATCTTTCTTACATTGAGGGTGCCCGTCATCTTGGGCCCCGTCAAGCCCGTTGGGCGTTGTTCTTCTCAAGGTTTAACTTCACCATCTCTTATATTCCTGGGACAAAGAATATCAAAGCTGATGCATTGTCCCGTCAGCTCATCACTGAGGAGAAGTCACAGGACGTCCCGGAAAGTATTCTGGCCCCCCAATTGTTTATCTCTGCCGCCTCCTTTGACATACTGGATAACATTTTGGAGTCTCAAGCACAGGTCCCTGAAGGACTAGAGTTCCCTGATGGACGTCTTTACGCACCCCCACGTTTTTATCTTAAAATTCTTGAATTGGGTCACTCCTCCAGATCTGCCGGCCATCAAGGCTTTAAGAAGATTACGGATCTGATTCGGCGAACGTTTTGGTGGCCCAATATGGTAAAGGACATTAGAGCTTTCACCTCCTCTTGCCCAGTCTGTGCCCAAAATAAATCAGTCCATCAAAAGCCTTCTGGTCTACTTCAACCTCTCCCGGTTCCGGACCGTCCTTGGAGTCACATTGCCATGGACTTCATCATGGATCTTCCCCCTTCTAATGGAATGACTACTATTCTAGTGGTTGTTGACAGATTTTCCAAGCAAGCTAATTTTGTTCCCCTCAAAGGTCTACCCAATTCTAGTACTTTGGCTGATATATTTGTAAAATAAATTTTCCGTATTCATGGCATTCCGTGGTCCATTGTCTCAGACCGTGGTATTCAATTTGTTTCGAAGTTCTGGCGTGCATTTTCCCAGAGGCTGGGCATTATCCTTCTTTTTTCCTCAGGCTATCACCCCCAAACGAATGGGCAGACTGAACGTATGAACCAGTCCATCGAACAGTATTTGCACTGTTTTTCCTCCGATTCTCAGGATATTTGGGCAGAGTTACTTCCTTGGGTGGAATTTGCGATTAAATTTCTCAAGAATGTGTCCACTCAAGAATCACCGTTTTTTGTAAACTATGGATTTCATCCTACCCGCCTACCTATGCACTCATCCAGGTCCGGAGTTCCTGCAGCAGATGATAGGGTAACCACCCTACAGGGGTAATGAAGGGGGATTCAAACTGCTTTACAGCAATCTGTCTTAAGACAGAAGAGACAAGCAGATAGGCTTCGTCGGGAGGCTCACAAGAGAAGGTCTGGCTTTCTTCTAAAAACATTAAACTGAAGGCCCCAACCCCTAAACTGTCTCCCAGGTTTCTGGGCCCTTTCTCTATTCTGAGACAAGTTAATCCTGTGGCCTATCAGCTTCGGTTACCTCCCTCCATGAAGATTTCAACCGTCTTCCATTTCTCTCTGTTGAAACCATTCATCCAAGGCACACAATTTACTCATCCTTCACTTCGCCCTCCTCCCGTCATTGTACCAGGACAACAGAAATTTGTAATTCAGTCCATCATTGACTCTCGCATCTCCAGGGGCAAACTCCAGTTTTTGGTCCACTGGAAAGGATACGGACCTCAGGATCATTCTTGGGTCTCGCATGCTGATCTCGACGCCCCGTCTCTACTCAAACGATTCCACCAAAAATTTCCCTTCAAACCTTGGATGGATCATTCGGAGTCGGACCCACGAGGGTGGGGGTACTGTAAGGACCCACGCTGCGGGGACTCCCGCTACCAGCACCTCCTTACCTCTTCTCCCCGCTGCCTCTGGTCCCCGGCGGCGTTCCCCGGTCCTCGGCGTCTCTCCTGCGGCTGCTCCCGCACTTCCGTAAGGGTGACGCGCGCAGACCCAAGCTCCCTTTTCTGGTGCCAGGAGCCTAACCCCGCCTCCTCCAGTGCGGCGCGTGCATTGGCACGCTATCCTGCCCCTGCTCCACCAGGTCCGCCCCCAGGCTCTTCTCCCCTTTCAGGGCTTCCCTTGGGCCACACCTCCGCTGTTCCCTTTCCCCTGATAGGTCCCAGCCCACTATTTAGTCTCCCCTCACCATTACCACATTGCTCTGCATAGCTTCTGTACCTTGGTGCTGTCTGCTTCTGCTTGACTCTCTTGTGTTGCAGTCCCTGTTCCTGTCCCTGGATTCTCTGCTGACCTCCCTGGATTTTGACCTTTGGCTTTGGACTTCGACCACGCTGCTCTCTGGACCCCCTTGGATTTGGCTTTGGACTCTCTACCTTGCAGTCTTCTATATCCCTTGGTCTCGACTTATGGACCCCTACTACGCTGCTCTCTCTGCTCCACGACCCAGGCTTACGGACCCTCTACCACGCTGCTCTCCCAACACCTTGACCATTGGCTTACGGACTTTACCCTTCTACGCTGGAGTTGGTAAGTACTGAACTGTTTTTATTTTTGTTCCCTGGACCAGCTACGCTACTTCCACACTCCGGCCATGCCCCCGTTTACTGTTAGGTGTGTGGTATTTCTCTTTTCCACCTCAGTCCCGGGGTCTCGTCTGGCTTGTGGGCAGGCCGAGCGTTACACATATATATATAAGCATATAAGTGTCACAGAGGAGTGCTACTGAGCATGGTAATATATATTTAAAACCAGAGACAGAACATGAATCACAGACAGAGCTCAGTGCACATCCAATGAAACTTATACATGGTACAGTGCTTAAATATATATGTATATTCAAAGCAGTTGGCAAATTGTGCCAGATCACAGACATCTTCAAGGGTGGCAACCCAATTTGCCAACTGATTTGAATATACCTTGCTCCTGTGAGTAGAATAGCCATACGAGCCAAGACACTGCTGAAATACTCATTTAATCACATAACGTCTGCACTTATATGTATATTTTGTTCTCTTATCTTCCCCTATGCTCCCCCTGGATGTTTTGAGCAATACTTAATCCTTGGAACCCGTGAAACAGGTCCCACCAGTGAGGTTTGAGCAAGGGATTGGGTCACCCATTTCTCTCAATCACTTTTCCATTTACTTTATATTGGTTTCATCTGACTAGTAGCGCCTGTCTTTTACCTTTATCTACACAATACCTAACACTAATATAAATGATTAAAAACCTGTGCCTTACCAGGAAGAATGATTTATAATAAATCTGTCAAAATTAGTTGCATAGTTATAAGTCTGATTGAAGCTCTTATTAACCTGTACATTATCAGGAAAGGCACTCTGTATTAGATTTGACACAATCAAACTGCAAGAAAGCAAGTTCCCCTGAGAGTGGGAGTGAGCTTTTGTGGGTGGAAGCACGGGTCCTGAGGACGTGCCGTCGGGAGCGGGAGCACAGAGGAGGTAAGGCGGGAGCGCGCCGAGGGCAGCGTGACTCCTGGTTCCTTACAAAATAGAGGTGCAGCCACAAGTTGAAGCGATTGTGTTGCAGGGTTTTGCTGTGGGTTGGTTAGGCTATTGCTGCTGTTGTACTATAGTTTAAAAATTAATACATTATTTACTTAATAAGACTTGTATCTGAACTGTTAACCAGGAATTAACCTGTGTTTGACTAGAGATTCAGTTAAATGGGCTCTGGCCCTCCTTGACATGTTTCTGTTTGCAGTATATATCAATTTGTTTTTATATGGCACTTTGGTTAAAAAAAGTATACATTATTTACTTGATAAAAGTAATGTCTGAACAATTAACAACCAGGCATTAATCTGTGACTGACTGGGTTTTGTAATATAGGTAGTATTACTACTGTATAGTGATTGACTCTTGGTTAGTGTGGGGGGCCCAGCCGGTGCTGCATATTTCCCCTGACCTCTGGCCAGGCCCTGCTGCCGGTCGCGGCCAGGCCCTGACTCTCAGCTGCCTATAAGCTTCTTCCTTTCACTGCCCCATGCCGCCGAGCTTCCACTGCCGGCGTTCAATCGGGCTCTCTGATGTCAGTGCCCGGCGCGCCGGAAGCTGGGTCAAGCTTACTTCCGTCATGCTGACGTCAGAGAGCCCCATCGGTGCGTGGGGCAGAGAAAGGAATAAGCTTATAGCCAGCTGAGAGTTGGGGCACGGCCGTGGCAGGCAGCAGGGCCTTGCCAGAGGTCGAGGGAGATGTGCAGCATCGGCTGGGCTCTGGCGTGGGGCGAGTGCGCTCATCCAGCCTCTCCTCTGACTCACGCCCCAATATCCACCTCCGTCCTGGTGATGGACAGGACCGGCGTGGGAGTGACTTGTGCTCCAGTCTCCACCCCCTGACCTCAGTGATGCACGCGGGTCAGCGCACACTCAGTCCCCCCTCTGTTCCTGATCAGGCTGCATCATAGGGCACACCTGTAGCACCAGCAGGCTATAGGATTCAGTTTCCTGGTTCCGCCCTGGTTCCCCATTGGAGGATTTCCCTTTATATACCCTCTTGCGCCAGACACGCATTGCTGAGCATAGTCTTGTGTGACACTGTGCCTTGCTCGAGTATTCTTGTTGATCCTGCCATTGCCTGACCCTGCTACATACCTTGGACTCCACACCTCTCTTCTCCTGGACCTGGCTGCACACCCTGATGATCCGCTACTCTCCAATCCTGAACTTTGCTATGTACCCCGACGATCTGCTACTCTCCAATCCTGAGCTTGGCTACATACCCCGACAATCTGCTACTCTCCAATCCTGATTTGGCAAGTACCCTCTACTACTCTCACATCTGTACTCCTGACCTGGCTTGCACGACCAATCTACATTCTAGGCACGCCTGCGTGGCTGTGGGTTGGCGTTACTCAATTCCCTACCTCAGCCCCGCAGTCTCGCTTCGTTTGTGGTGAACTGTGCATTACAGTATGCTCAGCCACACAAGCTTCGACCCCGCTGAGGTAGGAAGAGTCCTGAGCACACACGCAAGCTTCCTGTCTCACCCGTTCTCTCCAAGAGCCTCACTCCTCTCTTGCTCCCGCTGTTCCTGAGTCTGCCACTATGTCCTCCTCACACATCTCTCAAGTACCCCGGTTGCCTACTCCTAACCGCTATGGGGTTGATCCCCATGAATGCCGGGGATTTCTTAACAAGTGCTTTATTCAATTCAAAATGTTTCCGTCCCGCTTCACATCTCCCCGCGCCAAGGTGGCATATATTGTCTCTCTTCTTATAGATAACGCTCTTGCCTGGGCCTCTCTCATCTGGGAACGGAGATCCGACCTCACACAGGACATCAGAGCCTTCACCAGGGAGTTCGGGAAGGTGTTCGATACACCCACCCATAAGGTATCTGCTGCTTCTGAACGATTTCATGTCCCCCAACAGAATTGCCCTGTTTCTAAATACGCACTCGCATTTAGGACTATAGCTGCTGAGACAGATTGGAATGATGAAGCCCTGTCCACGACCTTTGACAGGGGCTATCCGAAGCCTTGAAGGATGAGCTGGCAACCTATGATCGCACCACCGATTTGGAAGAACCAATCGCCATTTGCATCAAGGTGGATCATTGCCTTCAGGAAAGTTGATCAGAGAGGGTTCATCATCGTGTCACTCGATCCCGGATCACTCCCGGTCAGGTGAGTCAATCTGAGATTCCAATCCCAGATACCTCTGAACCTATGCAATTGGGGGGTACCAGTCTTTCCAAATCTGAGAAGCAATGATGCAAGAATGCCGGTTTATGTCTGTACTGCGGTACATCTGGACATTTGTCGGGAAACGCAAAGTTCCCATGAGACCTGGGGCGTCTCATTGGGAACGCTTTCTCTTTCCCCTATTTCTACTGATAACCCTTCTCACATTCTTCGCCCTATCACTCTCTTTGGGGAGGGCTTCCAAGTCTCTACGCTTGCTTTCCGCAATTCAGGTTCTTGGGGAAACTTCATAGATCAAGCGTTTGCAGAACGTCATCTGTTCTTATTGTGAGGATTCACCATCCTGGCGGTAGCGAACCGTCTCCTCACCCCAACAAGCCTAACATGATGGACACTCAGGATGCACGGTTTTGTGGTCCCAAGTACACGTGCGCGGACCTTGTGCGTCCTGATCCCCCGCCCGTGGATTCGGACTCCACCCCCCGCTCTGATGCACGATGGGAGCGTTCGGCCAGCCTCCCTGCTGATGTCCGGTTCAAGCCCTGCCCCCGCCCTGGTGAAGGTCAGGACGGCGTGGGAATGATGTGCGTTCTCGGCTCCGCCCCCTGACCTCCGTGGCACGCGCGGGTCGGCGCGCGATTGGTCCCACCCCCTCTTGCTCTAAGGTCACTCAGAATTGGTGTGGGAGTGACGCGCACTCCAAGCTCCGCCCCCTGACCTCCATGACGCACGGGGGACGGCGCGCGAGCAGTTCCGTCCCCATCCCGATTAGGATGCATCATAGGGCACACCTGTGTGCACCAGCAGCCTATCGGTACGTACTTCCTGGTTCCGCCCTGGCTGACTATTGGAGGCCCTCCAGTCTGCTCTCATTATTTGCTGAGCATATTCTAGTGTGACGCCTTGCCTTGCTGATGATGAGGATGAGTTGGCAGCCTACGATAGTCCCACCGATTTGGAGGAGCTTATTGCTGTCTGTATCAAGGTGGATCGTCGCCTCCTGGAGAGACGTTCAGAGAAGGTTCACCATCGTACCATCCCAGCCCGGATCAGTCATCATCTGGTGAGCTCCACTGAGGTTTCAACCCCGGATACATCCGATTCAACCCCGGATACGTCCGAACCTATGCAATTAGTATGTACTAGTCTTTCCAAATCGGAGAAATTATGCCGCAAAAAAGCTGGCATAGGACATAGGTCTGTACTGCGTTGTTTCTGGACATTTTGCCTATTTTTGTCCCCACAATTCAGGAAATGCAAAGTTCCCATGAGTCCCGGGGGAGTCTCATTGGGATACGCTTTTTCTCTCCCCTATTTCTACTGACAACCCGTCTCACATTCTTGTCCCCATTACTCTCTTTGGGGAGGGCTTTCAAGTATCTACTCTTGTTTTCATCGATTCAGGTGCCAGAGTAAACTTCATAGATCAAACTTTCGCAGAACGCCATCTGGTTCCGACCAGACACAGAAAGAAGCCCATCGCTCTTGAAGCCATTGACGGAAGACCTCTGCAGCCGGCATTCATCTCCTTGGAGACAGAGGTGTGTCAACTCAAGGTGCAAGACACACCTGGAAAAGATCCAATTCAATGTTATCCATACTCCTTCCATCAGCGTGATCCTCGGGCTACACTGGCTACAGATTCACAACCCTCTGTTAGATTGGCTCAACAAGGAACCCATCCAATGGAGCACCTTTTTGCTATAAGAACTGCATTCTGGAAGCAAGTAGCATCGGGAGTACCAACGTGTCTGGGGCAAAGGAGAAGGCTGAGTTTCGAGACGTCTTCGATAAGGTCAGATCGGAGGTCCTTCCCCCTCACTGCCTGTTCGATTGTCCCATCGATCTGCTTCCAGTCAATACACCCTCCAGAGGGTCTTCCTATCCGTTGTCTATGCCTGAGACCAAGGCAAATAAAGAGTATATTGCGGAGAACTTACAGAAGGGGTTTATTCATAAATCCACCTCTCCTGCGGGCGCAGAGTTTTTCTTTGTGAAGAAGGACGGGACCTTATGCCCTTGCATAGACTACCGTTCCCTTAACAAGATCACGGTAAAAAACAGCTATCCCTTGCTCCTCATTAATGAACTGTTTGATCGATTACAAGGAGCTAGTATCTTTTCTAAGTTTGATTTACGAGGTGCCTATAATCTGGTCAGGATCCGTCAGGGTGATAAATGGAAGACTGTAGAAGAGAGAACTGGCGCACAATCCAATGAAGTGGGTCCCAGGGTGAAGGAAAATACTTTATTGATAAAATTCCATATAACAAACGGAGGAGAGCACCCTCCTACGCGTTTCGTGTACGGCTTGATAAAGTGTACAGCTCTCCTCCGTTTGTTATATGGAATTTTATCAATAAAGTATTTTCCTTCACCCTGGGACCCACTTCATTGGATTGTGCGCCAGTTCTATCTTCTATAGTTGACTACCACCACTTGGCTGCACATCCCATAGGACTTTGGAAGGCGGTATGTGAGTATTTTTTTATTCTGTTGGAGGGGGACCATCCCTTTGAGGAGTCACTGGGGCTTCATCATTTACCCCAACCTCAGGGATTATTTGGCCCCACAGAGATGGTTATTTCTCACCAGCCATATTCCATTTTGCCAATTTCATTATGATCTAACACTGGAGCGCAGTTGTCACTACAATTTCAATGATGAATGGAAGACGGCTTTCAACACCAGAGATGGACTTTATGAGTGCTTATCGTGCCTTTTGGTCTGTGCAATGCCCCAGCCGTGTTTCAGGATTTCGTAAATGAAGTTTTCAGATATCTCCTCAACTATTTTGTAATCGTTTATCTTGATGACATTTTAATTTTCTCCAAATCCAGACAGGAACACATCTCTCATGTGAAACAGGTGCTCATTCGCTTACGCCAGAGCAAACTTTTTGCTAAACTGGTGAAATGTCATTTTCATCAAACCTCCACCACTTTTCTAGGCTACATCATTTCTGATACCGGCCTCACCATGGATCCCGCCAAGGTCAAAGCTATCCTAGATTTGACACAACCTAGCACCCTGAAGGCAGTACAACGCTTCCTTGGATTCTCAAACTATTACCGTAGGTTTATCCCAAAAATGTATTCTCTAGTGGCTCCACTTACGGAATTAACCAAGAAGGGAGCGGACCCTGCTTCTTGGTCCACTGCTGCTCTCCAGTCTTTCGCCCGTCTCAAAATGGCCTTTGTATCCACCCTTATTCTCATTCATCCTGATCCCAAACTTCCTTTTACCCTTGAGGTCGACGCCTCAGATGTGGACATAGGCGCCGTTCTGTCTCAAAGGAAGAATTCCCTGTCCAGGTTGCATCCTTGTGCATTTATCTCAAAAAAGGCACTGAAGATCCGATAACCATCCTCACGGATCATAAGAACTTGCTTTACATTGAAGGCCACGCTGCCTGGGAGTCCGTCAAGCCAGATGGTCACAGTTTTTCTCTAGGTTAAATTTCATAATTTCCTACCTTCCCAGATCCAAGAATATTAAAGCTGACGCTCTTTCTCGACAATTTTCCTTGGACGACAAGACTGAGGATCAGCAAAACCCATTTTACCGCCCAAATGTATTCTCTCGGCCACACCATTTGGAGTGCTCAAGGACATTGTCCGTCAACAAAGCCACATCCCTCCTGGCATCTCGCCTCCACAGGACCATCTCTTCACTTCACCCCACACCGTAAGAAGGTCCTAGAATGGAGTCATTCATCCAAATCTGAAGGCCATCCCAAAAGGACCTTGGACCTAATCTCTCGCACCTTTTGGTGGCCAGGAATGCAAAAGACATATAGCTGCGTTATCTACATGTGCCAGATCCATTCCGGATCGGCCATGGACACATTTGTCTATGGATTTCATTGTGGACTTGCCTTGTTCCAAGGGTATTGACATGATTATTGTAGTAGTAGACTGTTTTTCGAAGCAGGCCCATTTCATATCCCTCAAAGGCCTGCCCAACTCTCCCAGATTAGCTGACATCTTTATTAGGGAGATCTTTCGGTTACATGGAGTATCCTTGGAAATTGTTTCAGATAGAGGATCTCAATTCATTTCTCGTTTCTGGTGCTCGTTTTGTCTCCAGCTAAGAATCGCCCTCCATTTCTCGTCGGGATACCACCCACAGACCAATGGTCAAGCAGAGAAGACCAACCAGTCCCTTGAACAGTATCTACATTGCTTTAGGTCGGATTCCTAAGATGACTGGGCGGAACTCTTACCCTGGGCAGAATTCGCCCACAATAACGCACGAAGTAGCTCTACCCTGGAGTCGCCGTTCTTCATAAATTACGGTTTCAACCCTTCCACTCTTCCTCTTGTTTTACCTTCCTCAGGGGTCTCAGCGGTGGATGACAGGATAAAAACCTTACAGAACCTGTAGAAAAAGATTCAGGTCAACATCAGGCAAAGGAAAAATTGGGTTACTACTATTTCTTATTGTTTTTATTACTGAGCATCAGGTTTTAAAGTATCTGTGTTTTTATAACGTTTTTATATTTAGAGTGTATTTTTGTATGTTATTTTCTCATATGTTTTGGGGTTTAAACACATGTTAGTAAGGATGTTTCAATAGGTTGTGGCTTTGGATGTATAAAGTGTATCTACTTGTATTGGTCCAGCACCAAGAACACCACAACCTGACAGGGTTAAACTTTACATTGGTTCTGTGATCATGTATTGTTAAAGGCAGCCGTGAGACCGGAATGAGTCATTGCTTGGTTTCAATTGCAACTCACTTAGGCATCCATTGGCTGCGTTGTGCTACATAACTCCAGGGGCAGCGTCATCACGTGTTTTCCTGACGAAGCACTACGTGCGAAATGCGTAGAGGTCACGTGAGACTGTTCCCGTGTAGTTTTCCTTACGGAGGCTGTGCAGGATCCTTTCATGTCTCCCTGCTGCCTGATATGTTATTGGTTTGGGTCCGGACTCCTTCTTGTAGCTGCACAGTGTAGATGCGTCATTGTCCTGTTTCCCTCCTAGCCATTGTATTCAGTTTTTAATGATATTGGTGTGTTATTATTGTAATTTGTTTTACCTTGGTCTATATCCTGGGTTTACCAATAAATGAGATTGTGTCCCTTAGTGCGCCTATCTGCCTATTTACTTTCTCTGTCTGTGAGCTCCCTTCCAGGAACACACTTTTGTAGGGGGTGTGGAGTCCCTTAGTCAGACGGCAGCAAGAGGGACCTAATTTACAGACAGCACCAGCGCGGAGTGACTCTTCTGCATATTGTGCAACATCAGGTAAGCAGTCATTAGGCAAAAGAATCAGGCAGATTGCCACCGAAGACCTGCTCTGGACCTTAAACCTGGCAACAAAATCTGTTTGCCATCCAAGAACATCAGGCTGAAAGTACCCTCTATGAAGTTAGCACCTAGATTTCCTGGACCCTTTGCGATTTCCGAAAGGATCAATCTGGTGACGTATTGTCTCGCTCTCCTGCCTTCCATGAAGATCCCCTCTGTATTTCAAATTTCTCTTTTCAAACCGGTGGTCCATAATGCCTTTTCAGCTCCGGTGGCCCCCACCTCTACCCTCATGATTCAACCTGAATACGAGATCCAATCTATCCTTGACTCTAAGATCTCCAGAGGTTCGCTACACTATCTGGTGCATTGAATAGGTTTCGGCCCGGAGGAAAGGTCCTGGATTCCGAGCCACCGAGTCCACGCAGCCAAACTAGTTTGCATGTTCCATGCTAAATTCCTAGAGAAGCCATCGTGGAGTCGCCCGGAGGTCGCTCCTAAAGGAGGGGGGTGGGGGGGTACTTTGAGGATTCACCATCCTGGCGGTTGCAGACCGTCTCCTCACCCCAACAAGCCTTCCGTGACAGATACCAAGCGGTTTCCTGGTCCCAATACGCGCGCATGGGCCTTGCGCACTCTGTTCAACTGCCCGCGGATTAAGAACCCGACCCCATCACTGTCACACAACGTGGACGTTCGGCCAGCTTCCCTGCTGACGCGCGAGTCAGGCCCCACCCCCTGACCTGTGTGACGCGAGCGGGTCGGTGCGCCACTGATCCCGCCCCCTCTGATCCCAGCGCTGGAGAATGATGCTGTGGACTCCTCTGGCTGATTAATTAGTGGATCCCCAATTAGTGACACAGGGTGTTTATGGGTATATAGGTCGTCTGGACATCAGTACCCCTCAACACCTCCCTGAGGAAGGTTCTTAGAGAACCGAAACGTTGGTTATCTTTGTGCTGATGTGTTTTGTCAATACACTTTTTGCTTTGATGAAATTTGAGTGCTGTTTCTTTGCTGTCGCTTTGGTGATAGCAGCTGTTACCTACAAGTGAAAAGACAACAAAAATAAACCTGCGCCTGACAAATACATATCCATGGAAAATATATTTATAATGAACTCTGACCAAATAGTTCAGTCCTGAATGTTCAATTTGGGTCCAGAGGGATCTTGAGTGATGTCTCACAACATGTGGAAGCAAACACAAAAAGCAATCATAGTGCAACACTGCTAAATGAATAAACTAACATCACAGAGGACATAAAAAAATAAATAACTAGACAAAAACATTAAAACTTTTCATGGAACAACAAACACAGAATAGCTCAAATGATTAGTACTATTTAATAAAATATATAAATAAAAGACAAACAATTGTCAGATAGGCAAAGAAACATAGGCTAAGGAGCTCTAATCCAGTGGGTGTAAAATTGGACTCCTACTTACGACAGGGCAGATGATAAATTAGCAAGGTACACACAACAAGGTGAACACCGAGTGGCTCCCTCCATGTCAGGCTGTATGAAGAGACTCCGTGGTGTGCTCCCAGCATCAGGGCTCCGCCACCACACTCACCTCCGCTCCGAGCACAGACCCGCTGGTCTCGTCGCTCTAGGATGACGTCACTGGCAAAAGCGCCGACAATGAAAGTACTCCAAGCCGCCCACATTCGCAGCTGTATAGCTGAGTGGTCCCCTGACCATATACAGTCCAAAAAGGGGGATACAACAAGAGGGCAGCTATGCCAATGATCCAATGAAACAAAAGAGTACTCTTTTTTTTTTTCACTGATATGTATTTTTCAGTCGCCGGTTTATTTTTGTTGTCTTTTCACTTGTTGTAGATCTGTATCGGTCTTCATTTACAGGCAGCCTACCTTTGTATACTGAAGGTGTTTTTGGTAATCACTTTAGTGTTATAGTTCACTTATTTATATATTAGCATTAGCGTTATATACACATTATTTTTGTATTTTCCAGCTGTTAACTATACTTACTTTATGAAGCATGCACCTTGTCCATTGACTTTTTTGCTTGGAGTGCCATATATATGACGTTAAACAAGGGACTTTGCGTCTTCCCTGGAGTTATTTTGTATTTGTATATAATATATATGTGCATGTTTAAGCCACTGTACAAATGAATAGGTGAAGGGTGGGTATCGGGGTAGGGTGGCTTAACCCCTTAATTACCTTTGTGGTTATTAACCGATAAGGTGTTTAAGGGGTTAAGTTATATCACAATCTATTTGAAATTTATTTTTTTGGCAACGGGTGACAGAGGGCCCTTGCTGCCGGAGGGTATTCATATTGCTGAGGTTAGTAGAACTGTATTTATTTTATTATGCTATTTAATGTGTTTAATAATGGACAAATAATCTATTATCCATATCTGGATAATAGTTATTTTGCCCATTATTGTACTGTATGTGTGTTTGGTGATGGTGTGTTTGCTGGTGGTGTGTGTGTGTGTGGGGGGGGGGGGGGTATTTCTTTCTTTAAATGTATAGTACAGGTTTAATTTTTTTTTATTTTTTTTTATAACTTGTATTTTTTATTTTTGTGAAAATACAGCATATATACATCTTATTTCCAGTACTGTGACATGCATTATTCATATATCTTATGTATGGTAGCTGAACACAAACATTGTCATCAAAACAGTGTTATAAGCAACGACATAAACTTAAATAATAAATAATCATAAAGTAAAATTAGGTGGGGGGGAAGAGGAAGAGGGTGGGGATGGGGAGAGGAAGGGTGGGAGGCCGCGACTCTGATCAACGCTTCAGGGACCGATGTCTGGATTAATTTGTTGCTGCTGGGTGGGCTACTCCATTACCGGAGAACGCATCTAACTACTATTAAAGCAAAACGGTGGATCTCTCCACCCCAGGGATGTCTGTCTGGGCCAGCCAAGGCGTCCAGACTTTTAGGAAATTTTCGCCAGTGTCATTGACTAAACTTGTCAATTTTTCCATCTGGCATACGAACCAAATTCTATTCCGGATTTTGGGGATAACAGGAATTTCACTTTGTTTCCATAATGCTGCAATCTCGCACTGCACGGCTGTAGCAAAATGTGCTATTAGTTTAAGAGTTGCTTTTGAGAAGCCCTGTCGTGCTCTTCCCAAAAGGAAGAGACCGGGATCAAATGGGATGTCGAGGCCTAAAAGCCTCTGAAGCCAATTAATGATTTTTTTCCATAATGGAATCAGCCGGGGGCAGGACCATAGCATATGTAACAGATCAGCGGGTTCTCCACACTGTCTAGGACAGAGTGGAGAACTACCGTTTACAAATTTGGATAGTCTAAGTGGGGTGAGGTACCACCTCATTAGGACCTTATATGCGTTCTCCTTTAATGTTGTGCAAATCGAGCTCTTAGCAGCTGCTGTTGCTATTTGGGTTCACTTGTCTAAATCTAGGGTCTCCCCTAATTCCGTTTCCCATTTTAGCATGTAACTTAGCTTGTGGGTGACTTTAATTCCAGAACCGATCACTTCTCTATGCATCTGCGATGTGAGTCCCTTCGTGTTAGTCTCATTCAGACAGAGCTTTTCGAATGTTGTCAAAGGTGGGTATGGGGTTGAATTATTGTAGAAGGCTCTGATCTGGAGGTATCTATAAAATTCTGAATGTGGGATATTTTTCTCTTCTCTAATTTGTGCAAATGATATGAGTTTGTTGTCTACCACCAGATCTTGTAATCTCATAATATTATGCTGTTTCCAAATTTGAAAGTTAGCGCTAGGCATACCCGGAGCAAAGTGTGGGTTACCCCATAGGGGTGTCATCAGGTTTTTTTTGGACATAAGTCCGCATCTAAATTTGGTAACATCCCAGATTGCTAATGAATTGGTCATTGAGGATAGCGGCTGCTGTATAGCGGATTTTCTTGCTATTTTTGGGGTCCATAATAGGTTGCTTAGTTCCAATGGGGAACAAGCTTTGCTTTCCAATGCTACCCATCGCTTCAAATCAGGGTGTGTTTGCCATTGGGAGAGTTGACATAATTGGGCCGCTCGATAGTATGAAATCAAGCAAGGTACTGCTAAGCCCCCTTCTGATGGGTGTTTCAGTAGGGTCTGTTTAGTAATTCTAGGTTTTTTGCCCCCCCATATAAATGTAGAAATGGCGGATTGCAGTTCTCTAATTTCCTTCAAATTTAACGGCATGGGAGAATATTCATTTTTATGCTATATATTTATACGGCTACATTATTTTCAAATAAAAGAAGCTGTCTGCCAAATCTCCAGAGCTTCGGGGTCTGTGGAATTTGAAGGGGTTAAGCTCCTGGTGTTCCAGGACTTGTCGCCTACAACCCTTGCCAAACGAAGAACCCTCTTCCCCATCACCAAACTACTCCGTGATAAGGGGTACGGTATCGTTGGGTATTCCCCTTCGGACTTATGGTCCTAAAAAACGGAGCAGCCCACACCATTCGCTCTCTGGACGACAAGAACCAGTTCCTGAAAAAATTGGGCCTCCAACGAGATTCTACTGACCTGGTAGAAGCGGGTACGTCCTCCCCTGAGCCGTCCTGGAGCAAAGTGACCAATTCGTTGAGAAAATCCCCAGATTAATTGATGCCAATTAAGGATCAATTGAGCCTTGAAAGGGCAATACCAGCGGAATGTACGTTTGTCCTTGGAACAACTGAATAAAGTTGGACACTTCAAACCTGTACACCAACACGGCGGCAATCTTGGTACACCCGGATGCGGAGCAATATCCTGAACCGGCGAGACTCAATCCACCATCGGCGGAGGCAGCCCACAACAAAGGAGGCGCACACCAGGGACTGTGCCCAAGATGGACTATACTCAATGGAGTCACCAAGCAATATGGACATCCCCTCACACCTCTCCGCCCCCCCCCCCCTCCATGCATCCGACCCCCCTCCCCCACGAGGCACCCACCGAGATTAAATCCACAAAAGGGCATTTTGAGGGGAACCAGCCCTCTATATATATATATAACCCCAATCTTCAGACACCTCATCCACCTAACAATATCCAGGGGGAGTTGGGAAGATGAAAGAGGGGAAATTTAGGTTAAAAATAATTATAGAAGCAGCTCTAGACGGGATATTAGGATATCTAGATGTAAGCTCCACAAGCCCTTAAGATACTCAAACGGGGTACCCATGGTAAATAAGATCCAGTACAGGTAAAGACAGTCCGAACCTGGACACGCCTCAGACTGTTCACCATATATTTTTCTGGAATTGTGGAATACAGGTTTCTGTTCTTTTTTATTAACTTCACAGTTAACGTTATTAAATAGTTATGTGTGTGTTTATATATCATTGTATATGCTAGGTCGAGGGAGGGAGCCACCCACCCCTGGCCCTTGCCATGTTGCCGATTCAGAATGTCCTGTGTAACCACAGGACACTCACCCAAGTCCTTTGGAGGGGAGAAGGCCGATTTGACTTGGTCTATCGTACACCAGATTCTGGTGTACGGGATTCCAGCCTTCCTCCAAAGGCAAGAGATCCATTGGAGTCTCAGATCCCACAAGGATCTCTGTTGTTACGTTTCTGTATGTCTCATCCCTTGTTTTTCCTTCCTACCCTCCCCCTCCCCATCTGGCCGCTCGCCGCGAAACACGCTGAAGGACCCCTCAGAGGGACACCGATGTCATGGACAGATGAAGAAAAGGTAAAGATCACCTACAATCACCACACACCAAACACTAAGATTAGAGCATTCCGACTAGGTATGTCGTAATGGGGTTAATAATCGTATCCCACAATGTGAAAGGCCTAAATAGCCCTAATAAACGACGTGTAGCTTTTGCTGACACCCACGGAAAAAAGCTGATATCATACTACTACAAGAAACACATTTCAGCATAAAGAGCGCCCCAAAATATCTAGACAAAAGATTCAGACAATTCTATTTCTCATCCTCCTCAAAGAAAACAAAGGGAGTAGCAATTATATTCCATAACAAGTGTCCTTTTAAAGCAGAAAAGATAATTAAAGATAAGAACGGAAGATATATAATCCTCATAGGTTCTATAAATGGTCAAACACTATCTATTGCATCTATCTACGCCCCTGGCGATTTGGACCCCAATTTCTTCACAAGCGTTTTCAATAAATTAAACAAGGTTGCACAGGGCCCTTTAATAATAGTGGGGGACTTCAACACAGCCCTCGATCCTACCATGGACAGATCAAACCCTCAGCCCCGGCAATCCAAGCATGCGTCATACACTCTACGTCAGGGTCTGAAAGAGAATAATCTCCTAGATATCTGAAGGGAGCAACACCCCACTGATAGAGATTATACCTTTTTCTCACACCCCCACTCTTCATATAGCAGAATCGACTACTTCTTTATCTCTAGCAGACTGGTTCCGCAGATCTCCCATACAGGGATCCATGATATTTCATGGTCAGATCATGCGCCTATAGAGCTAAGGTGCACCCAGCTAATTCTGGACAGACCTAGAGCAAACTGGAAACTTAATGAAGCCCTCTTAAAAAACCCTGCCACCGCCCAATTAGTAGCCATCGAAATAGATCAATTTTTCCAACTAAACCACGGTTCGGTGGACTCCTATCTATCCCTTTGGGGGGCTCATAAAGCCACGCTCAGGGGCATACTAATTAGTATTGCGTCTAGAAAGAAAGAGAACGTGAATACAAAATAAATTTACTACAATCTAAATTGAAAACCCTAGAGGACAAACATAAACAATCCAATAACCCCAACCTACTCAAACCAATAAGAGATGCCAAAATAGAACTAAATCTTCTATTAACATCCCAGGCTGATAAATCCCTGAATTGGTCAAAGAGGAAATTTTTCAATAAAGCAAACAAGCCAGATACTATGCTCGCCAACAAGCTGAGACACAGACCCCCTAATTATAGTATACAAGCCATTAAAAGATCCTCAGGCTCTATCTCTGGCAATCCATCTGTAATTGTAGAAGAATTCAAGTCATTCTACGAGAAATTACATAATGGGGATAAAATAGTACATAACCAGAATACCGAACGATCTCGTGAGTCATTTCTCTCCAGTTCAAAGCTGCCAAAGCTGACGGAAGAGGAAAGAGGGCGACTGAGTCTTGATTTTACCATGGAAGAGCTAGATCTAGTTATAGACAACCTCAAGACCTCGAAGGCCCCGGGGCCAGATGGCTTCTCGGGCCTCTATTATAAGAAATTCAGTAAAATTTTGGCCCCATACCTGCTCAAAATGTTTAACGCGGTGTTAGCAGGACAACCCTTCCCCGAAAACATGCTCCAAGCGTCAATCTTTGTAATTCATAAATCTGGCAAAGACCCATTAGATTGTAAAAGCTACAGACCTATCTCGCTTATCAACACGGATATCAAAATCTATGCTAAATTAATTGCCAATAGATTAAGTCAGATCCTACCTAGACTAATACACCCAGATCAAGTCGGCTTCATTAAGGATAGACAAGCGGGAGATAATATCCGACGAATCATTGATCTGTTAGAAATAGCCAAATCACAAAAAGTAAAAATTATGGTGTTGAGTCTAGATGCAGAAAAGGCCTTTGATAGGATCGACTGGGCATACCTAAAAGCTACACTTGGAGCATTTGGTTTCGAGAATAAATTAATATCAGCTATTATGGCGCTATACACTGGTCCGACAGCTAAAGTTATGCATCAAGGCTACCCCTCGGACATATTTAAGATCAACAGTGGCACGAGACAGGGTTGCCCCCTCTCGCCCTTACTCTTTGCCATGTGTATGGAGCCTTTAGCGGCACATGTGAGAGAGAATCCGGATATTTCCGGTCTCAAATTAGATAATCAATCCCACAAAATAGCCCTCTATGCTGATGATGTGCTAATGGTCTTGTCAAGGCCACTCACCTCTCTCCCTAACCTCTTCAGCCTATTAGATAAGTTCAACAAAATTTCAGGATTTAAAATAAACCAGTCAAAGTCAGAGGCCTTGAACGTCACCATTCCAAAACCAGAAGAAAAACTAATCTCTTTAAACTTCAACTTTCGCTGGCAGCCTAAGGCGGTCAAATACCTAGGGGTATTTGTCACAAGTGAACATAAATCAATTTATAAAGCAAATTATCCCAAATTAATTAAAACACTGAAGGAGGATATAAGAAAGTGGGCGAAATTCAATATCTCCTGGATAGGTTTATTTTTTTGACAAACAGGGTTGTTTCCTTAGGTCTGCGGGGACCTCTGAGACCACCTGAGAACTCCCAGATGCCCACGGTTCCAGGCTGTGGACTCACGGGGAACACCTGTGGGGAGGAACCAGGGGCCCCACAGCTATGGGGGCCCCGCAGACCCATAGGGACCACCCAAGGGCCCCCAGACACCCGTGGAATCCACCCGAGGACCCTCAGACCCCTGTGGGGCTGACCTGTGGAGACCCCATTTGGGACCCACGGTGACTCACGGAGACCACCTGGAGTCCCACGGCGCCTGATGGGGACCACCCCCGTAGGCCTCCAGACCCTATGGGCACCCCCTTCCGGGACACTGTGGGGCCTGCGGACACCCACCAGGACCACTGGGGTCTCCTGTGAGCCTGGGGTAATCAAGCTGCAGTTCAAGCTCCCATTTTTTTTTTTTTTTTTACTTCAATAGTTTCATGTGGGCAATCTCTACTTACCTAAAGAACTGCATAGCTGCCGGTCAATTCATTCTCCGTCTATTGATCAACGAAGTTTGACGACATCTTTAAATATGGGGAATGTATTTCCTCTGTTTCTGTCACTCAGTGGAAGCTCATGAATATTAATGAGCACTTCTCCACTGACATGTGCAAGAGGGAGGGCAGGGCTCACAAAGGGGTATGCCAGGGCTTGTGACAGGACATGAAGGGGCAGTGCCTTAGTAAATGGTTGTTAAAATGGAATACAGAAAATTGGTCTCTCAAAGTTGTTGTTTTTAAAACAGAAAATGCTAAAAGTATTTTTTCTTACTACAGAACTGATTTATTAAAAAAAAACACAAATGCAGGATATTGCTTGAACTGCAGCTTTAACCCTGTATGTTAAAGAATAAATCATGTATCATGTTGTATGGGGGGGGGGGCACAGGGGGTGGGTTATGTATTGTTAATTAAATACAGTAATCTTTATTGTGGGGCTGTGTATTGTTTTGATTGTGGGTAGTGGGGGTGGGGGGAGGGGTTATTGTCCCCGAGGCTGGGAAGGTCTCCTGGGTGGGTAGTGGGTGAGGGTAGTTAGGCCTCAAGGGTGGGTAGTGGGGGGTATTTAGGCCTCCCGAGTGAGTGGTGGGTGAGGGTGGGTTAACCCCTTAATGACATAGCGGTTAATGACCACTAAGGTGATTAAGGGGTTAACTAACATTAGATTTGTTATTTTTATTCTTGTGTATGTTTTTCAGCCCCGAGGTCATGGAAGGTGATGAAGAAGAGGATGGCTTTCATCGTGGGTGCCGGACAAGGGTGAGTGCAAAATTTATTTATTTTATTTATTGGGATTAATGTATTTTTAATGGGCAAATGCATTATTATCCATATGTGGATAATAGTAATTTTGCCCATTACTGTAGTGTATGTGTTAGGGGGGAGCTGTATTTTTTAACAGTATTGTTTATTTTTTGGGGGCAAACCATTGTTACCGCAGGCCCGCGTGGACCCCCGGACACCGATGTCCCGCAGGGATCACCCGGGGACCCCCGGGGGTCAGCCAGCGACACCCACGGGCCTGTTGTATGGTACGTCCAGCTCCTTTTGCGCCCGCCTTTAGCTGGCGCGTTTGTCAGGCGTATTTTGTAAGGCCGATTCCCTAAGCCTTGCTTAGTGAATCTCAAGTACTGGCAAAAATCAGCGCATTTGCTTGATCGGCCGCATTTTGCGCCGAGGGCTGAAAAAATGCCTTTTAAGTGCGATAAAGCGCTGTTATCACTGCTTAGTGAATCGCACTGCAGCCTTTATCGGACTTAAAGGGTACTTTGCGCTCTTAAAGCCACTTATCAGAGCTTAGTGAATCAGCCCCTAAGTCAGATGCGAGGACTAAATTCTCATTTTAGAAAGTAGCAGTCGCGGTCAGAATTTCTTGCCGAATTCAGTTCCAGGACAATCAGGATGAGGCCCCAGTCAGGATTTTCTACCGAATCTCTGTCCAGGACATTTGGGACAAGGTGCTGATCAGGTTAAGCCCTTGCAAGCGGGCGCCCTGCACCTAGGAAAGGCTAGATCTCAATCCCAGAACCCAGTAAGTGTGTATATTCCTGTCTTTTGTATTTCTGTTGTGTTTCCGAGGTTTTCACTGCCTTGTTTAACCTATTGAATGATCCTGGTATAAATTTGTAAAAAGTCCTGGTCTCCCGTGACTACATACTGTTGTGCCCACGGTTATTCTAACACAAATCAGTGGCAATCGCCAAAAAGTACATGCTGGATACATGCCTTAAACTTGCCTTAATCTAGACCCAGCATTTCTACATTTTTAATGGCTCATCAGATTAACAGCGGGGGTCCCTGGCAGTCCCATTCAAACTGATTGAGTCCCTGTTGTGTTAATCCTATGGGTCATTAGTCAATGCAGAAATGCCTTAAACTTGCCTTAAACTAGCCAGGTTACACCCAGCACATACCCAGAATGTAACCAGGCTAGTTTCAGGCAAGCTTTAGAATAGTCGTGGTCTCGTCTGTATATAGATGAGACAATGAAACATTAATTGTGGTACCTTTAATACCTGCCCTTAGTAGCCATACCGGGTTTTGAATCTGGCGTGTCGAGCATTGAACTCTATAGGGGGCAAGTAGGCCTTAACTCCAGGGTAGGCCATCTTCCCACTCCCCTCTACAGACCCGCTATTATCTAATTAGCTTTGTAGATTATACCCTTGTCGGATGCGTTCCAACCTAAGGCTAATGTTTTAACAGCCAAGGATACCAACTATTGGTACATAAGCTAGTTTAGCACTTTTACGAACAGTAAACTTTAACCAACTTTAAATATTATACAGTACTATTACTCCTAACTTTTAACCTAACATAACTAGCTTCGGAGAATTCCAAACATAACTTTTTATAGTAGCTAATAACTGGTGCCCATTACCCCGCCCAGGGTGCTGCATCTCGCACTGCCCCCACCTCAACCCATGACTGACCACCAACCAGACGAGCAAGGATCAGTGTCGGGGGGGGGAGAGAGATAGGAGAAGCCAGGTTAACATCAATGCTTCTGACCATTCTGAGAATATCAGCTAGTGTACATCATGGGCACCTTAAAAAAAATAAACAGTTAGAACAGTGTAAAAGAATATAGGTTTTTCAATTGTTCATTCGTTAGTGTTGGGGGGCTCCCCTGAAGTCAGCTGATCTGCTTCCCTCTGTATAATTCTTCCTTCCCGCTGTTGAGGATGGTCTCCTCCCAGACCAATGCCAAGGCTCTTCATCAAGCCTTCGGCTTCCTCCATTGTCTGAAATGATAGCTGTCTGCCCTCTAGCATTATGATTAGGTGGAAGGCAAACTACCATCTATACTGGATCCCTTTGCTTCTGAGGACCGCGGTCAATGGTCTCATTTCCCGCCTTCTTTAAATTGTGATGTGAGCCAGGTAATTGAAGATTTGGATGAGGCCCCCTCAAATGTATTATCTGTTCCTCCTCTCTGCTTACAGGCATTTAGGATCAGCTCCTTTGTTGCAAAGTGTAAGGAATCCACTCCTGGCTTTGATTATAGCAATCAATGGCACATGTGCTGCTTCTCATTGCAGCTTCTGCCCTGTGCTCCATCATTGGAGGAATACTCACACACCCTCCTCCTGTGATTGGATCTCCGCCCTTTATATCCTGGGCTTTGGCACTGAAACAGGGCCGAGCATAAATTCCTACCCTGGACGTTACTGTCTCTGCCACAAGCCACCCTGGCTTGTATCCTGGTATACTAACCTTTCTGGTTCTTGTCCCTAGTTCCTGAGGCCTGCTGCTAGTTCCATGCAGGGGCCCGTTCCTGACTTCTCTGCTGAAGCGTTGTTTCCTGAGGCCGCCTGCTAGTTCCATGCGGGGGCCCGTTCCTGACTTCTGTGCTGAAGCGTTGGTTTCCCGACGCTGCCCTGCGGTGTACTTCGGCCAGCCTGCTGTCTCCCCTTGCTGAGACCGGCGTCATGGGCCGAGGCCACTCCTCACGAAGAGGTCACTCCCGTGCTCACGCTCCTAAGCTGAAACTCCTCACTACCTGTTGCCGAACTCCTGTTTGAATAACGACAATGCTGCCTTCTCCACTCCTGACCCTGCTACGTACGACTACGAACTGCGCACTCCGGATCAGTCTGCGCGGACTAAGGTCGGTGATTATATAACCCCACCTCAGCCCCGCGGTCCGGTCCCGGTTTGTGGCGAGCACAATCGTAACACAAAGTAGTGCATCCTTATAATTACATCCCTGTTTCTGTTCAGGATGTTGCTTCAAGGGGGTAATACCCTTTGGGCCCTGTCCATCATTAGTGCATCCCCTTTGAGATCTGGAACTAGGGATTTAAACAACCAGCATATGTATGGTTGTTAGTCCTCCATTGGTACAGATTCTGAGATATTCCTGATCCTTAGATTTTGGCATCTTTCCCTGTTCTCCAGGTTCTATATTGTCTTAGATGATTACCAGGGTGAACTATGCAGAAAACCCAAACAGTGCATCTAAATCTTCAACACATGTAAATGTCCATAAGAAATGTATAGCAGTAACTGGATTTATAAGGCAACAATTGTAGGAATATATATGCAGTGAGTTGAAAAAGTCACATTAACTTGATTGAAGTTTAACAATCTGAGTAAGTGATTAGAAATGCACTTTGTAACATTACTCACTGTCTTCCTTGTAGGCAGAGTGGCTTGAACTGCACAGTGTGCTCCAATCAAAACAGCAGCAGCTGCACAGAGAGAAAAGGAAACGGAGGGCAGTGCACAGCCGAAGAGAACTCTGATAACCGCGGCCAGACGCGCTCTGTTTTCTTATTTTTCGGAGCGGTTTTCGTTATTTTAGCGCTAGCTTTTTAGCATTGTCTGCAATACTGCAATACCGTCTAGAAACTCAGGTGGGCGATCGCGAGCTGTTATCTTAAAAATCTAATATGGAAAGTAGGAGAAAAATCCCCAATACCGTGCTCAGCTATATGGTATTCTTTGTGAAGATCTGTATCATGTATCATGAAAGATGACAGAGTGGAAGAGCCGTCTTCTCAAATATAAATGTATATATAAATGCCGTGTGTTCCATATAGTTAACCCCTTCCTCTCTGTAGCGGGCGGGACCTGTATCTAATGGTAAAATCAGTAATAAATATCTGATCACCTAAGAACAGTTTGAAATCCCCCTAGGAAGTATATGGGTATTGGGAACATAACCCCCAGAGCGCAGGTGAGCGGACTGGGGTACTCACGGTTGGAAGATATCAGCAATTCCTTGGGCGTGCATCACGCTGGTAATAGACAAGTAGAGAAGTCCTGCAGGAGGTAAGCGGAGCACAGCAGAGCAAATGCAGGGGCTATACACCAGATATGAATATCTGGTGTATAGCCCCTGCATTTGCTCTGCTGTGCTCCGCTTACCTCCTGCAGGACTTCTCTACTTAAAAATCTAATAGAAATTCAACCTACAGTACAGCCTTACATTTCTGCAAGTCTGTGTGCGCGTGCAGTAATTGTAAATTGGAAGATTTATATTTGAAACAGAGATTAATTAACGATCCTAGTTCGTACTGTATACAGTAGTAGTATGAAGCTCCTTAGGGAGAAGAAGTACAGTATTACAAAAATATAACGTTGCGTCTTCTTCCGAAAATAACATTATCACATTTCTATATGTATTATTTATTAATCAATACTTTTACTAGGCTTGCTCTTCTTTTCATACTGTTTTTATTTTATGCGCATGCGTTTATGTCTCATTGGAACATTGTTGAAACGCATAGGCGTGTTACAGTATCACATTTCTGCGCATTAAACATTTTGATGACCTTTTGAATATTTTTATTTGAACTGAAAATCCATCATACAGCGCTCTCCCCCTCGCCCCCGCACACACACAAGGCTAAAGTATTTCAACTTCTTATCTACACCTCTCCCACACCATTCATTTGTAATAGATGGCTTTCTGGCTTGAATCTTCCCGAGTGTCACGGGAGACTCCTGTGGCGGTTAGGATCTCAGTGGCCGGAATAGCAGGAAGCGAAGTAGGGGTCACAAGCAGGGGTCCAAGGCAGGCGGCAGGTAGCGAAGTCAGGTAACAAGCAGAGGTCGGCAACGAGGAGACTGGAACAGGACAGGCGGGGCAGGACAGGTCCGGGAGCAGGGACTGAGACCGGGGAGCAGGGACTGAGACCAGGGAGCAGGGACTGAGACCAGGGAGCAGGGACTGAGACCGGGGAGCAGGGACTGAGACCGGGGAGCAAGGAACAAACAGGGACAAGCCAGATTACTAGCAAGGGCCTTTACTGTGAACAGACTATAATACAGGTACAGGTACATAAACAGATCAGGATCAGACAGAGGCATGTGATAGGAGTCTGACTTGAAGCAAAGGCAATTGAACAAACCAGGAAGCAGAAGCTATAAAGGGCAGAGACAGGAGCAACAAGAAGACAGACAGGCAGACAGAGGAACCCAGAGGAAACAGAAGACAGCAGCACAACCAGTGGACAAAGAAGAACTATGGCTAGGCAGGAGGTCTAGGAGACCCTGACACCGAGTATGGTATCACATTCCTGCGCATGCGTGTATAACTTCCCATTAAATTAGAAGTTCAAGTTTAAAAATATATATTTATTTATTTTCGGTTATCGACATGGGCTTGCATAACAATTCTGGATATTCTGAGAATCAATCACTATGGTTGTTTTTTAATTCTACACTAGTCATGTACTGTACTGTATGTACTTTATGAGGTGAGTGGCATATTGTGATTTTTATTTGGGGGTGTGGGGATCAAAACATTATGATGGCCTGTTGAAAATATATTTTTGAACTAGTAATCCAGCATACAGCACTCCCCCCTCCCCCCCGCACACACAAGGCTCAAGTATTTCTACTTCTTATCGACACCTCAAACCATTCATTTGTAATGGGTGGCATTCTGGCTCAATTTAATAGTTTAATCTTCCCGAGCGTGTTCTCACATTTCTGCGCATGCGTGTATGTCTCATTGGAACCTTGTTGATTATTTATTCGCATGCGTGTATGACTTCCCATTCAATTAAAATTTAAAGTCTGGGGGGGGAAAAAAATTCTCGACATGTGCCTGCATAACAATTCTTTATTTTCTGAGAATCAATCACTGCTGTAGCTTTTTAATTCTACAATAGTAAATTATGTACTTTATGAGGTGGGTGGCATAGTGTTGGGATTTTTATTTGGGGTGTGGGGATCAAAAAATTATGATGACCTGTTGAAAATATTTCTTTGAATCAGTAATCCAGCATATAGCGCTCTCCCCCTCCCCCCCCCCCTCTGCACACACACAAGTCTCAATTATTTTAACTTCTTATCGACACCTCTCCCAAACCATTCTGTTGTATTTATTTGTATTGGCGAGAATGACTCATCCTTGAAATCTTTGAGGCTTTGTTTATGGTAACGCATGCGCACGTGTGCTAATCCCGTTTCAAATTTAATATGTTAATCTGATTCGCCCTTCTTGGCGACTAACTAGTGTAGAAAGAGCCTTTCATCAAAAACTTGTGAGGCTTTTTTTTGTCATGGGATGAGTTTAACCGCTGGCCATAAGATTTCTCTGAACCACTAATCCCGCATACACTGCAATTAACCTGTGATAAGCCCTTCATGGAGAATAGTACCCCACACATTCAAATTGATTTTCAAATTCAAAATAAAATAAACCCGTTTTTAAGGACTGATTTATGTTTTTGTTACTGTAAGTTAACAATAATTGATACAGATAGAAAACTAGCTCCCCTAAAAACTCTTAGTAGATACAATAATAATAATAATAGTAATAATAAATAATAAATAGTGAAACAATAAAAAACTATCCCTTAATCCGTGACCTCTGGACTGCAGCTCAACCTGAAGGAGGAATCCTTCCTTGACCCTCAATAGACGGTGATTGTAGAGATGTGGTGAGCGCACAGGGATAGGCAAGAGATGAAAAAAATAAAATATATATGAGTGAAAGAAAATACAAATTAAATAATCAACCATACACACAGGGAAATAACAAAATAATAGCTTTCTGTCTATTATTTTGTTATTTCCCCATATGTATGGATGATTATTAATTTGTATTTACTTTCACTCATATATATTTTATTTTTTTCATCTCTTGCCTATCCCTGTGCGCTCACCACATCTCTACAATCACAGTTAAAAATATTTGCCATTCTTTCTTTTCTTGGGGTGTTTAAATGATTCTCGGGAAATTTACAGGTAATTTTTTTTATTTTATCAGGAAAATCATGGAAATATGAAACATGCAAAGAATCATGAATAATACAAGATTTACACTCTTTTTCTTCTTCATCATGGCCACATTGCATTCTGTACAGTAGTTCATTGAGAGAGGGTGGGTTTTGTGTAAATTATGACTGTTGATACACTATACACACAGTTCACTAATTTTACAAATGATACCCCCTCCCCCGCCCGTCCTTTTGTAGTGCAGCTCTCTCTGAAAAGAAAAGAAAAAATGAGTGCAGTTAAGTGCATATAATGGCATTGTGTACAGTATCACTACTCAATATTGGACTATGCAGTTACTACTGTCAAACTACTGTATACGGGAACTCTGTAATACATTATAACTACTGTATAACTACTGTACAGTACTTTGTAACAAGATTTGTAGTGCAGCTCTCTCTGAAAAGAAAAGAAAAAATGAATGCAGTTAAACACTGGTATACTGTAAAACAATCTGTGCCATACTTACCTGTATCATACTTGGTGAACCTGTATTTATCATACTACAGTACTGTACTGTACCTTACTACCTTCCTGATGCATGCCCATTACGCTCAATCACAATGGGCAACACAGTCGCAATATGATCAATATATTTATTACATCTTTCGACGGTGAGTACATTGTTCCAAAAAATCAGTATGCCATCCGCCAATTCATCCTTTTTTGAGTGTTTCACCAGTTTTCGGATATGATCCTTCAGCTGATGCCATACCAGTTCGATAGGATTGAAGTCTGGCGATCTGTCATTGGAGGGGGAAAAGAAGGAGAAATAGTTAAAGAGATACACAGTAAACAGTGTAAAAAAAAGAGACACGGTTACCGTACTTACTCCGCTGGCATCTTCACCCAGTTGATACCGCAGGCAAGAATATGCGCAGATGACGCAGTGTTTTTGGGATCGTTGTCCTGGAAGAACCGGTGACCATCTGGGAATTCACGTGTGATGTACTCCACAATCTAAGCACTATTTTCTCTTGAAAAAAAACTTTATTCATTATTCCTGTAACAAGAAAAAAAAGTGCTCAAAATAATGCACACTAGTACAGTACAGTGCATAAGGCTACGGCATGTAACTATGTGCATTATTTTACCATCTAAGATGACGATGCATCCTGGTCCACACCTAGAGATGGCACCCCACACATGAAGCTTCACTGGGTGTTTTGGACGCGGCTTCATAGATATGCGTCCTTTTTTGTGGAATGCAAAGGTGGCAAATCTCTCAAGCGATACAGTGGACTCGTCAGTAAAGATGCAATACTGAAAAGTTTCGCCACTTTCGATCCATGCCTGTGCCTGGACCACTCTTTTTATCATGTTGACGTCCCCTATCATAGGGTACGCTCTGTAATAACAAGGAATAATTTTATAGGTACTGTATAGTTTCTTAAACCACACTTTTACCTCCTGTACTGTCCAGTACTAACCTCACACGTCCATATTTCCATCCCTTTCTGCATCTCATCTTCTTGATGCTGCTCTCAGATGCAGTTATATTGTGATTTTTCTGCGGAGCATCTTTGACCCTTGTGGCACTCTTCTCATAATTTTCTTCAGTTATTTGGTCAACCAGAAGGGTTGTCTCCCTACAGTGTAAAGGAAATACAACAATAAGTTACAGTAGGCCACAAGTACATCATTTATGCTCAGGCCTACAGTATGGCTAAATATATATATAATATACTGTAGTTATATAAATATACAGCGATATAAATTGTAATATATATATATATATATATATATATATCAGAAAAGGGGGGGAAGGGGAACACAAATTGACTGTGCCCCTAAAAGAATTCACTAAACTGCACACCACAGGTATAAAATGTAACTTTTAATAAATTGACTTAAAACATATATTACCAAGGATAGGTGTAACGTGAGTTAAAAATAAATTAAATTGAATATTAAATATATATCTCGTGCATCTATGTCATATAGTGTATATAATAATAACCCAATTAATCAACTATTGATGGTGGATTAAAGGCATATGATGCAATAGGTCAGGGTATTACCCCTCTGTATCAGCTGTTGGAACAGATGGTAACAATATGATAGTCAGCGAGACCAATAAAGTGATTGAAAAAAATATAGTGATATCCAGACCTCCTAAAATGAACATATAATTAAATAATTCCGTAATGGGATCTGTCACTCGAAGTGCATAACCTGTGAATACAGGGATTAGCACTCACAGCCCCAGTGTTGATGGATTCACAGCATATGCATACACAAGGGGGTAGGAGGAATGGTCACAGTGCTCGCTGACTGCACAAACTAGACTAAATTCGCCAAGTACTGTGATCTAAACATACTGAGACAGGAACCTAACAAAACTACATTAAAAACAGCTCCAAGTAGGAGACTGACAACATTGCACGTCCAATTCGCGTTTCCCTCCAGCAAAGGAGCTTCTTCAGGGACTAATTTCCATCCCTTTCTGTATCTCATCTTCTTGATGCTGCTCTCAGATGCAGTTATATTGTGATTTTTTTCTGCGGAGCATCTTTGACCCGTGTGGCACTCTTCTCATCATTCTCTTCACTTATTTGGTCAACCAGAAGGGTTGTCTCCCTACACTGTAAAGGAAATACAACAATAAGTTACAGTAGGCCACAAGTACATCATTTATGCTCAGGCCTACAGTATGGCTAAATATATATATAATATACTGTAGTTATATAAATATACAGCGATATAGATTATAATAAATATATATATATATATATATATATATACAGTGGTTGACAAAACACCAAAAAATCTACTCGCCACACAAAAAAATCTACTCGCCACCTAGTACCAAACGTGTGCTGCTTGGGCCAATATTTACTCGCCCGGGGGTTAAATCCACTCACCCGGGGCGAGCAAATGTATAAGTTTGTCGAACACTGTATATATATATATATATATATATATATATATATATATATACATATATATATATATATATATATATATATAGTTATACAGTATATATATATATATATATACTGTATATATAAATATAACATAGAAAAAGTACAAAAAGCACTCCGTAATAATAGTCACTGGTGTGGGTGCAGATCCTATAATGAAGAATAAGCAATACAATACCGTTTGGAAACGAAATCAGCAGGCAACACTCCAGAATTGAACAAACAAGTGTATTGAAAAAATAAACACAAAACCAACGTTTCGGTCCACGAATGGGACCTTTGTCAAGGTGGTGCAGTTACAGGACAGAAGTGAAAACATATATATACCCCTAGAATACTCACAAATACCAGGTGCTGCAAATCAAGTTGATTGCACAGCGTGATGTCAGATGCAGTGCTGACCTTGGGTAAGCTCAATGTGAGCACTCAGTACAAGGTGTACTAAGTAGATCAATATTAAATATAGAGGAAGCCACTGCAGGGGGATTAAAGTTCACACAGTGGCTCCCAAGCCAAAAATGGTGTGTGTAGGCTCCACATGTATGTGTGTGGCAGAAGTCATAGAGCTGAACTGTGGTCCCTATTCACATTGCTGCAGTGTCACTTATGTGGCCAACAGAAAAAAAGCCCCAGCCACAAATTGCATATGAGGCCAAGGTCAGACATGCACTGTCATACAAAAATCAATATTCCAACGTGCTAAGTGCAAAAATATCAATATAAATGTTAAAATGACAATGTGGAAGGCTGTTGGTCACTCGTGGACCTAGTATCAAATCCGTGGTTGTTTCCGTGGACCCGGCACATGGCCAATATAAACTGCCCTGGCATAAAGCTGTGGCAGAAGCGTCACAAGACCATTGCAATGGATACATAATATGTAGCCTGGGTATGGCATCTAATGGCATTACTGATAAATGGGGCATTAACCACCTAAAAGGCAAAACATGATAATCGTTAATGCAAAACCTGCTCAATGTCCAAGAGCCTTGGTGTACAGTCCATAGTCCAATCCTTATCCGAAACGGGTATGTCCTGGTGGTTTGCCCATGGAAAATCCCTGGGCAGAATAGGCGCCCTGTTGGTGAAAAACCTAATAAACAGAGTGAAATAATGCCTACTATAATAAGCAAAGTTAACCATTGCAGCAGGGAAACCAGCGATGTGTGAATCCTCAGTCAGCACAGCCATACTCCTCTGGGGATGTAAAATCACCTATTACAAGCAGCTATGGCATAGAAAAGCAACAGAGCATATATAAGAAACACATAGTTGGTAAATTCCTGTATGCAGAATAGGCGCCCTGTTGGTGAAAAACCTAGTAAAGAGAGTGCAATCATGCCTATTATGATGAGCAAAGTTAATCATTGCAGCAGGGAAACCAGCGATGTGTGAATCCTCAGTCAGCGCTGTCATGCTCCTCTGGGGATGTAAAATCACCTATTACAAGAAGCTATGACATAGAAATGCAACAAAGCATATACAAGAAACATATAGTTGGTAAACAAGTTGTGGGGATATAAAATCTCCTAGAGTCAACATGAAAAACCCTCAATCGGCGGTTTAAAGGAAACAACTTAATTTGAAATCTTCATTCAGATCCCGTGGACTGAGTGTGTTCAAGCTGTGGATAGTTCTTGCTTCCAACTGTAGTAGTTGCCGATTCCTATCACCACCTCTCGGGAATGCATGGACCTGGGCGATAGGCATACATCTCAGCGTTGCCAAGCTATGCTTTTTCTCTTTGAAATGGCAAGCCACTGGTTGCTGTGTAAGATCCTTATTGTCATCTGTGTCTGCTAGAGCTTTTCTGATTGCCGACCGGTGCAGTCTTAGACGCTCTTTGAGCATGCGGATAGTTTTTCCAACGTAGTATAGTCCGCACGGGCATTTAATAAAATACACAACGAACTTGGAATCGCAGTTTAGGAACTCTTTGATCTTCAGACGATTTCCCTGATGTAGATGTGGATAAGTCTTGCCAAGAATCATGTACTGACAGTTAACGCATCCGCGACATTTGTAAACTCCTGCTGGCCTACCAAGCCAGGACTGTTTCTTTGCATGGAAATCGGATCTGCCTGATTCAAGAAATCACTCAAGTTCACTCGCAGAGGTTCCTTGAAGAAATGGCCGATATGCTGATCCCTGGATAGAATGTGACTGTGTTTGAGGATGGTTTGCTTAATAAAGCCAGATGCTGTGGTGAATGTACTTTTGATGTTGAAACGGTTATCGTATGCTTTTTTGAGTTGGGGTTGTAGTAAAATTGACCTCTGTGTCAGTTTTGCTGTTTCCAAGGCCGTAGAGACCTCCAGAGGGTCGTATCCCCTATCCAGGAAGCATTTTCTCATTTCATCAAGAGCAAGTTCGAGTCTATCGTGATCACTTGTAATCCTAATAACCCTCAAAAATTGGGAAAAAGGAAGGCTTTTTTTCATTGATGGTGGGTGGTGGCTGGATGATAGTAATAATGTATTCCTATCTGTTACTTTTCTATAAATTCTCATTGCCAATTTAGCATTGTGTTTATAGACTATTGTGTCTAAAAATGCCACCTCAGTTTTACTGAAGTTCAGTGTGAAGGTATAGGTGTAGGAATTTTATTAAGCATATCAATGAATGCCAATAATTGTGTCTCTGAACCTGACCATAATACAAACAGATCATCTATGTAGCGGAATAATATAATAATATATTTGATGAATAATGGATGTTGTAGAATATGCGTGTTTTCGTAAGAATCCATAAACAAATTCGCATACGATGGGGCCATATTAGACCCCATGGCTATGCCCATTAATTGCAAATAGAAATTCATTTCAAATTTGAAATCGTTTTTATGTAGAATAACATCCATCAATAGAAGCAAAACATCAGGGGGCAGGCCTGTGTATGCTCAGATCTTCTTTACTTGCTTGCATGCCGTCTGCATGATTGATGTTAGAGTATAAACTTGCAACATCCATGGTTGCCAAAATGATATCATCAGAAATATCTGAAAAAGTGTCCAATTGGTTGATAAAGTCAGTAGTGTCTTTGACATATACTGTATTTTCATTTTGGCAACCATGGGCTGTAGGAAAAAATTGACATATTGCGATAGAGGATGAGTTAAAGAAGCCACGGGCAGATATAATTGGTCTGCCAGGGGGTGATGTAGTAGATTTATGGATTTTGGGCAATATGTAAATAACCGGTATGATAGGATGAGATTGTTTCAGAAACTTACTTGTCTCTTCTTGTATATGCTTTGTTGCTTTTCTATGTCATAGCTGCTTGTAATAGGTGATTTTACATCCCCAGAGGAGCATGACAGTGCTGACTGAGGATTCACACATATATATATGAGCTCCTTACCAGGCAGATCCAGAGTCCCAGGCCCACAAAGAAAGGAAGAGACAGCACACTCAGTAGTATCCAAAAAAGAAGTGTATTAGTAGAAAACAAGCACTCCCTTGAGAAAGGTCCTGTTTCTAGGACCGAAACATCGGTGAATGTGCCTGTTTTCTACGAATACACTTCTTTTTTGGATACTACTGAGTGTGCTGTCTCTTCCTTGCTATGTGGGCCTGGGACTCTGGATCTGCCTGGTAAGGAGCTCATTTATACCTACTGTCTATATGGGATAAGCATCTACTTTACTGCAATATGTGTGTGCCATCTGTCTTTTCTTTTTATATATATATATATTTATATCGCTGTATATTTATATAACTCTACTATATATATATATATATATAATAGAGTTATATAAATATACAGCGATATAAATTATAATATAATTTTGCTGGTACTTTATGTGTGTCTCATACTGTTTACAGTAAACAGTAAACTGTGTACTGCAATGGGGGGTTGTGAGTGCGTGAGTCATAATGAGTAATAATGAAGTGAGTGATAAGTAAGGAAAGAGGTGCAACTCACTTTGAAATAGAATTTGTGTTTAAATTAATTGATTATAAGAATGTAAGAAAGTAGTTATGATAATTGTATGTATGTATGTATGTATGTATGTCTTTATTTGTATAGCGCCATAAAATGTACATAGCGCTTCACAGTAGTAATACATGTCATATAAATAACAAATATAAATAACAGATCATGGGAATAAGTGCTTCAGACATACTGTAAAAGTAACATTAAGGAAGGAGTCCCTGCTCCGAGGAGCTTACAATCTAATTGGTAGGTAGGGAGAACGTACAGAGACAGTAGGAGGGAATACTAGTAAGTGCGTCTGCAGGGGGCCAAGCTTTGTGTCATGTGTCCATGATTATCCAGTGCTACTCATATGCTTCTTTAAGCAGATGTGTCTTAAGGTGGGTCTTAAAGGTGGATAGCGAGGGGGCTAGTCGGGTATTGAGGGGAAGGGCATTCCAGAGGTGTGGGGCAGAAAGTGAGAAAGGTTTAAGGCGGGAGAGAGCTTTAGATACAAAGGGGGTAGTAAGAAGACTTCCTTGAGAAGAACGCAAGAGTCGTGATGGTGCATAGCGAGAAATTAGGGCTGAGATGTAATGAGGGGCAGAAGAATGTAAAGCTTTAAAAGTGAGCAGTAGAATTGAGTGTGAGATACGCGATTTAATCGGAAGCCAGGAGAGGGATTTCAGCAGGGGAGACGCTGAGACAGATTTAGGAAAGAGTAGAGTGATTCTGGCAGCAGTGTTTAGGATAGATTGTAGGGGAGACAGGTGAGAGGTAGGAAGGCCGGACAGCAGGAGGTTGCAGTAATCGAGACGTGAGAGAATGAGGGCCTGAGTCAGAGTTTTAGCAGTTGAGTAACAGAGGAAAGGGCGTATCTCGTAATTGAGGAAAGAGGTGCAACATACAATTTTTTGTTTCTCAAATAATTACTAGGAAAATGGTTCTGTTAAAAACAATAAGCCATCTAGTCAATAAAAGTGCTATTACAGTACTGCACGGTAAAGAAAACATATTGAAAATACTTTATTTACGCGGTAGTTAAAGTTGGTGTCCGCTTGACTTTCTTGGCCTTACCGTGGGCATGATAGCTCACGGTGGCTGCTGGTACAACAAGGCCAGAAGTACTTAACCAGCGTTGAATTTCTGAAATTCATTGTCCTCTCGTGTACATCTGCTTTATTCTCCTGCTGAGATCCTTAGAAATCTTTTTAACAGGCATCGCTGCGTTTAGAAAGAAATACAAGCACAAGAATGTATATTCGATGTTTAGTTGATGTGTATTCAATGTTATTTATTTATAAAATATTTCCAGGAAGTAATGCATTGAGAGTTACCTCTCTTTTTCAAGTATGTCCTGGGCACAGAGTTAAGACAAATAATACATGTTTACAAATACAGTTACATAATGAGAAGGGTATATATTATATACAAGACATTGCATGCACAGTTAAAGATAATTTATTTTATGGGTGTATGAAACAGTTACAGACCAGATTAAAATGTGTGACAGCCTTAGATTTGAGAGAACTTAGACTGGTGGTGGATGTAAGAGTCTCTGGTAGGTTGTTCCAGTTTTGGGGAGCACGGTAAGAGAAGTAGGAGCGACCGGATACTTTGTTGAGCCTTGGGACCAAGAACAGTGTTTTGGAGTCTGATCTCAGGTGATAGGTGCTGCATCTGGTAGGGGTGAGGAGCTTGTTCAGGTAGCTGGGTAGCTTGCCCATAAAGAATTTGAAGGCAAGACAGGAAAGGTGAACTTTGCGCCTAGACTCAAGTGATGACCAATCTAGTTCTTTGAGCATTTCGCTGTGATGTGTGTTATAGTTGCATTGGAGAACAAAACGACAAATTGAATTGTAGATGGTGTCAAGTTTGCTACGGTGGGTTTGAGGTGCTGAGCCATATACTATGTCTCCATAGTCAATAATTGGCATTAGCTTCTGCTGTGCGATACATTTTCTGACCAGGAGACTTAGGGAGGATTTGTTCCTGTAAAGTACCCCTAGTTTGGCATAGGTCTTGGTTGTCAGGGTATCAATGTGCATCCCGAATGTTAAGTGGGAGTCAAACCATATACCCAGGTATTTAAAACTAGTAACAGGAGTTAGGGTGGTGTTAGTGTTGGTTCTAATCTGGAGCTCAGTCACTGGAAGCTTTAAAAATTTAGTCTTGGTCCCAAACACCATTTTTACAGTCTTGTCAGTGTTTAAAAACAGTTTGTTTTGGGAAATCCAGTTTTCGAGTCTGAAAAAGTCAGACTGAAGTATGTGTTGAAGGTCAGAGAGACTATGGCTGTGTGCATATAGGATTGTGTCATTTGAATACATGTGTATTGAGGCTTCCTGACAAGCTGTGGGAAGATCATTGATGAACACTGAGAAGAGTAGGGGCCCCAGAACAGAGCCTAGCGGGTCGCCACAGGTGATATCCAGGGGGTTAGAGTTAGAGCCAGAGATGGACACATGTTGGGATCTACCTGATAGGTAGGACTGAAACCAGTTTAAAGCATGTTTCCCTATTCCAGAGCTCTGGAGTTTGTTAATCAGGATAGCATGATAAACAGTATCAAAAGCCTTTGCAAAATCTAGGAATACTGCACCAGTGAGTTGACTCCGTTCCATTCCACTTTGGATTTCATTGCAAACTTTTAGCAGGGTAGTTACGGTTGAGTGTTTGGGACGACAGCCAGATTGGAATTGGCTTGGGAAATTTGTCTTGTTATAGTAATCGCTTAATTGGGAGTGGACACATTTTTCCATGACTTTGGATAGGATTGGGAGAAGGGAGATTGGCCTGTAGTTTGAGACAGTGTTTTTGTCCCCACTTTTGAAGATTGGGACAACTCTGGCAGCTTTCCAGGTCTTAGGGATATGGCCTACAGACAGGATAGAGTTGACTATGGAAGCAATTGGTTTGGCAATTGCTGGGGCATTAAGTCTTAGGAACCTAGATTGTAGTGTCAGGTCCACATTGGCTGCTTAGTTTTAATTTAAGAAGCGCTTGTGTAATCTCCTCTTCGGATACTGGGCCAAATTGAAAATTGTGGGCAGTGTTGGGAGGGGGTGGGGCTATAGGGGTACTCCCAGGGTGAGATTCAGGTTTGTGGTTTGGGTTGCGTTTCGCTAATAAGTTAGTAGCACACCCCACAAAGTAATCATTGAATGCATTTGCAATGTTGGTGGGGTTTGTCAGAGTAATATCGCCCTTAGTGATATTACTTGGCTGTTGATGGTTAGAAGGCTGGACTATGTGGTGGATAACTTTCCAGAAGTTAGCTGGGTTTGATGTGTTCTGGAGGAGATTGTCAGAGTAATATTGTGCTTTTGCATGCCTTCTTTGCCTTGTACACATGTTCCGCAGGCATCTGTATTGATTGAGATCCTTGGTAGTGCCAGTTACTTTGTGGCTTTTCCACAAGGCATCCCTGAACTGGTAGAGTGCTATAAGGTCAGGTGTAACCCATGGAAGGTGGGCACCCCATACCCTTATTCTGCGCAGTGGAGCATGGGTATCACAGAGTTTTAAGAACTCGGATTGGAAATAGTTGAGCGCAGAATCACGCCAGGAATTAAATCGATTCTGTGCCAAGGGCAGTTGGTAAGGTCAGCCAGAAACTGTTGTGGATTAAAGTTTCTAAATGTTCTAGTGAGGAGAACTTTAGGGCTTGATTGGGGCGGTTTAATTTTCCTTACACAGTACACTATTGCATGGTCACTGAAAATGTCAGGAAGGATGCCAGAGGATTGGATTCTGCTGGGATTTGAGGAGAGAATCCAGTCAAGCAAGGAATGGTTATGAGATTTCAGGTTTGTCCGTGTGGGTTGGAAAATGAGTTGCGATAGGTTAAGCGATTTGATTTGTATCTGGATTTTGTGTTTTTGAGGGTCGAGCCAATTGAAGTTGAAATCCCCAAGAACTAGCAGCTCACTCTTCTCATTCAGAGAGGAAATGGAGCCAAGAAACTGGGTGATATCAGTCAGTGAATCAACAATATGGATGGTGTATTTATACTTTAATGGGTCTCATTACAGTACGCCCACTTTTAAACACCTGCACCTCGTGGCCATGCACGCGAGAACAAATTGTAGTGCACATTACAGTATGCCCACTTTTAACACCTGCACCTCAATCACAAGAGGGACACAGTGTATAAAAGGTGACACAAATTGCATAGCCCACCACACTCTGATCTGTATCTGAACTTGCTCTTGTCCAGTTACTGCATTGTGCTTTATACCATCTGCATCCATGGATCGACCTTGATTCTACGGATGCAGGAACCCACTCACTTCTGCCGTGCCTGCCGTGCCGAAAAAGCGAAAGGCGGGAGCCTTTTCCAAGCCACAGCCAAAGCGAAAGGCCAAGGATAATAAAGAAAAGTTCTGAAGACTGCAAAGGCTAAGGCTAAGAAGCCTGGGCCTTATTATGTCAAGAAGAAATTCGCTGATGTAGCAAAAATGCAAAACAAATGGATGCCACCCATCTACGACGATGCTGCTCTCCCGGGAACCTCCAGGCCACCTTCTCCTGCACTCCACGCTGCCACTGCTCCCCCCGCAACCCCCAGGACACCTTCTTTTGCACCCATCGATGACGCTACTCTCCAGGAAACCCCTATCTCATCCGCTCCAGAACCCATCCACGCAGATGTCCACAGCACTCCTAGCACAAGATCCAGCTCGTTAGCCCGCATGCTGAATGGGTTCAGTGTCGATATCCCTGTGAACTTTATGGTGGTAAAAATCGGTCTTCTTTTAGAGACCATGCTAAATATGAATAGGCGGATGGAGAAGATGGATAAGCGCATGGAGAAGATAGAGACTGAAATAGCGGGGATACATAGTTTGCTTGGAGTTCCTGCCTCTGTATGTTGGACGCAGGAACAGGAGGGTGGCATGATGTGACCTTCACCCTTCCATCACCAAGCGCACCCCCTCCACCAGAAGAGTATGTGTACATGTATGACATTGACGAGGATGACATGACAACCCCGTCAAGACCACGCCAGGAGATGACAGCACAGATAAGGCGACTAAGACAAGAAGAGGAAAGCATCCTCCCATACAACCTACCCTCGCCCGCTGCCACAAGCACACCCGCTCCCAGAAGCACACCCGCTCCCAGAATCCCACCCTCACGCGCTTGCATTGAGACGGTGCCCGACATCATCTTGCGCGATCTGCCCCAGCACGTCAGGGAGAAGTATAGGCTTGCATGTGGCGGTATAGCCCAGAAATTTGCCATGTACATCTTCAAACACCATGTGAGTTGCGAGTTGTACTGCGGGTGGACCCACAATGTCAATTAAGAAGGGAGTCGCGTCAAAAGGGCTCTTCCTGAAAATTTAAGAATGACAATTGTGGAGGAATTGCGGTGCTATTTTACCATAACCGATCATTTATTGAGAATCGTGAGAGACTTCATAAATGGCATTTTGCTGCATACAAGAGCTCGTCCCTGGAAGGACAAACTGGTGGGTATCGAATTCATTACGTGATTGTTCGCCTAGATGACAACCAATTTTTCAGTATCTACTGTAGAAGCTGCTCAACCAATGATATTGCTGGACTACATTTTCGTGAATTGTGACTAAAATAATAGAACTAAATAACCATAAGCAAAGCGATTGATTACAGGAGAATCGCTTGACTGTGCATTGATTTTGATATTTTAAAAAAAGAATAAAATACGCAGTTGTACTCACCATAGACTTTGCCAATCGGTTGGCGCCGAACCACTGCCACCAGCCCCGTATTCTTGATTATACACGTAGTTGACAGGTGACCGTGGACCTGTAGTTGACAGCTGATGAAGCTGGAAATCTTTTTGGTAAATGCAAGCTTGCTGGTATCTGTACGTGAAATCCTGCTCAGGCTGCAGGTATCCAGGCGGGGACAGTTGGCAAGGGTTGCCGGTCACCAGGTTTTCACTGACGGTTGGACCGTTATTGGAAGCCGGTGCTGACGCTGGCGCTGTTCCATTGCTGGCCTGAGACAGATGATTCTTAGTTGGTTTTACCATGACCTTTCAACCTTTTGAAGTCTCCATGATCAAAGACACTGGAAAAATCTGGCGCAACACACCAATACCCTCCTCTAACTCCAGTGCAGGATCAATACAAAAAAAACACAGATTGATACATAACTTTTTCCTTATTGCACGCTTCCACACACGAGCATCTGGTGAAAATTTGTAAAAGTCATAATTTTCGATAAAATATTGATAAATTTGACCAACTGAGGCCATCTTATCATCTGCTGCATTAATTGCGGACGATATTAAATAAGCGTACGTTATGTCGGGCTTTTTGAACACGTACTGCGGCGGTGTACTCATCTCGGAACTCTCTGAACAATACTGTAGAACACCAGACACTGTGCATTGAGTTTTTATATGAAACACCTAAATTGATACAGTATTGTAACTTCTTCAGTACCAAGGTCAATTCACAATGGACCACTGTGGTATTTTTTAAAAACCTGCAAGTCGACACATTACTGAAGCACATGTACAGTACTGTAGTGTACACATTAGAATAAATTACAATTCATGAATATCTGCCACCTGGCGGATACGCGAAGAATTGCACCCAATTAAATCCAAACTATTATCATTAAACAGATCAACCGCGGGTGACGGCCGGCATGAATGTGTCATGAACGCAGTGAAGTGCGTGGAATTCTGAAAATGCAACCGCAAAATAACCGAGAAGTATTAAAATAAAAGCTTCTGTGGCTGTATGGGTTAAAAAAACACTCTAACGCCCTTCGCGCAGGACATGCTTCATCAAAGAGACTAAGAGACTTTTTTTAACCCATATGTGCCAATAAATAGATGTTTTACTGCACTTACCTTGCCTGGGGGAGTTTTCTTCGGCTGTGCACTGCCCTCCGTTTCCTGTTCTCTCTATATTGTCTTAAAACGGGGAGAATTCTGATGAGATCCTAAAAACCTCCTTCTCCAGTTTGCTTTGTCTTTGGAGGGAGTCCACCATTTTAAACTCCAGTTTTTGGTTCTGGTCCTAAGTGCTGCAATTTTTTGCTTGATGTCAGCTTTTGGATTTCTCGTATAGTTAAAGTGTTTTTTTTTTTTTAAATAATGCTTCTAGGTCATCTTTTGTTATCCCTGTCTCTTCATTTCTTATGTCTGTGTTCGGTAGAGATCCTGAGTGACCTCTCTGGGATCCACCCTCTTCTTGATTTTCGCCTGGCATATTATTCTTTGTGATGTACTTGGAGACTTCCTGTGTGGTTGTTTTTTTGGCTTTTGTTGGTGTCATCTTTATGTATTATTTACTTATATTGACTCCATGTATCTTTGAGGCTTTTGTTTTTTGCATTTTGTCATATGCTTGTTGGTCTCTTTGGGTGCAGGTTGACAGAGCGCATACAGTGAGAAAGTCCTGCGGGATGAAACGTGTTGATGCGTGATCCTATACCATTGCCAAGCTGATAATTAAAGGTTAATATATTTTTTCCCATGTCTGGAGTTGCCCTTATTTTTGCGTTTTGGATGCTGTGAGCTGTTTTCCTTCTCTCTTCTACCTACCTAGAGCGCATACAGTACCTCAAGTGGTCATCTCCCTTTGATCATGTCCCTCTTAGATTCACGGTGGCCCACACTCCAGAACACCCAGCAGATCTCACCCTACTCCCGCGGCAGGCGACTCTCGCGTCCAGCTGTGTTATCCCGGGACCAGGAGGAGGCACCACCAATCTCCCACAAAGCACTATAATAGTCTATATGGGAATGAGGACATGAGGGTTTAATTTAAACTTTTTTTAATGAAATAAATTCCATCTGTACTGTTTTACCTGCAGGCAGGATTTTACCCCAATGTATGTATTGCCAGGTGGGGGAGGTAATCCCAGCAGCCTCAGCAGCTCCCCAGCAACATGCCCAGGAAAGATTAGGCTGCTTTTATTTATTCTATATATTGATTTTTTTTGGGGGGGGGGTGGGGGGAGGGGGGGAGGGGGGGTTGGGCTGAAGAGCCCACGCTCCTTAATGCCTGGCACAGTCAATGATAAAAAGCTAGCTTTTTTTTTTCTTTTTTTTTTTTAAAGAGTCCTTTCAAGGGAACACAACCCCGAGCCACTTCTTGTCAGTTTCCTGACAGCGGCATCCAGGTGCGTTCATCCTCTCTCCCTCTGCACTGCCATGTGACCCCCCCAGACATCAGATGGATTCGTGCCCGGAACTCAGGGAAGTGAGGGGTAAGTGGATGTTGCCGAGCGCTCGGAGCTCCCTCGTTGCCACCATCTGCAGGTGGTGACCCGATCATCTGGTGGAGAACCGCAGGTTTCCCTGGTCAGCGGTGGGCCTGATCCTCAGGGGATGGAACGAGATACTCCACTCCACTGTGGTCTCAGCATGTTGGGACCCAGCCTCACAGACACTGATTGCGAGAATGCAGCGGCGGCAGGGAGGAGAGCATCCACAACTCGGGGAGGGAGGAAGGACCGCTCCAGAGACGCAGCCGCAGGACCCGTGGACAAGATGCCTTTCCACGGATTTTAACGCTTGGATTGGACTTTGAATGAAAATACAGAAAATGAATTTGGACTGGTTCGCCATCTCTACCAATTAAGATAAACCTGATTTACTAGCATGATCAATTTAAACACTACCATATTGGAGGCAGTACTTTATATCCATCCTTAAGTGTGGATATTTTAAATGTAGTTGAAGGACATATTTAATGGAGTTTAACAGGAGTTATACAATATCAGAACACAACCTGTAGAATACAACTTTCTGAAATGCAAGAAACTGCCAAATTCAGCATGTTGCACTTCTTTACTGCTTATCATGAACACATACTTTCCGGACACAGAACTACAATAAACATCCCATAAACTTCCTTGCCTTTTTTAACCTAAACCAACACACAGTAATACTACCAGACTTTACACTTGTTTTCCCCTTCAGAACATGCACACACTGCCTCTATTTATTTATAATGGTCTTCTTGTCTCACATCTTCTCTGTGTGCACACTATTCAAAGTTACAGTATTTAGATTTCTTACCAACTTATATTTCTACTGCCAGTTCATAACTATCACATCACTCCCGAACCTGGTTCCTGCACAATCTTACTCCCATCAGTATCTCCATCCCTCCTGAATGTGCGAAACATAATGACTTAATATCCATTCCTTGTCTCACTCTCTCCTTTTTTCATGGCCTCTCTGGAATACCCCCTCTGTTTGCATCCTGTAGTTGACATGACCAGGGAGGTTCCAGGCGGTTCCCCTCTCCCCCCGCCTTGTACCCCTATGCAACATACAAATAAAGACAGGAAACGGGAGCTGGAGATAAATTGCCGCGGCTATTTATTTATACAGAAAACCTAATGGGGTAAATGCACTCCCTGCCAGAGTGTGCTCCTTTGACAGGAGGGGGAGGGGACGGTCAGCCGGCCCTCGAACCGCTGACCTCGTGTCCCCTACGCGAGCGGGCTCTCGAGGTAAAGGATAACTGACCTTGCCCACTCGTACTCCCCCCGGGCTCAAACGGTCCGCGACAAAGGCAAAACTTGACAATGACCCCTTCTGCTCGGAACCTCGTCCTTTCACTCAGCACAGTATCAGCAGTTCGTGCTGTAAAGGAACAAAGAACCATTAACACGGCATACAATGCATATGTCCACATTCCTGGGAATACCCTGCCCTGCTCAACCTTCTGCTGCCGTTCATTACATGATTGCAATCACTACCTAAGGGGATGGGTGGGTGGGAAATCGTCTGGCGGGCAGCAAAAGAGGACGTGCTGCCCGCCAGCCTGGCCTTAAGTAGGCCTTCTGGGAACTCCTCCCCTGTGCTGGGGAGGGAGGTGTGGGGGCGGGCCAGCGAGGGGAAGGCCAGACCCCCCTGGTCATGAAGCCCCCCCGCCTATGGCTAGGGAGGCCGCTTGACCAGGGAGGTTCCAGGCTGTTCCCCTCTCCCCCCGCCTTGTACCCCCATGCAACGTACAAATAAAGACAGGAAACGGGAGCTGGAGGTAAAATGGCCGCGGCTATATATTTATACAGAAAACCTAATGGGGTAAATGCACTCCCTGCCAGAGTGTGCTCCTTTGACAGGAGGGGACAGTCAGCCGGCCCTTGAACCGCTGACCTCGTGTCCCCTACGCAAGCGGGCCCTTGAGGTCATGGATAACTGACCTTGCCCACTCGCACTCCCCCCGGGCTCAAATGGCCCAGCTCCCAGTCTGGCAAGAACAAGCACCTACCCACCAAGAGCCGCCACCGACGGGCCTATTTAACCCCACTTAAACTAGGCCCATGCCGCCAACCCTGCCAGACACTCTCAAAGCCCTCCCGCAAACTTAAATAAGTCTATCCTGCCTGGCATGCCTAGCAGCGGGACCCATGCTCCTCTACCAGCCCAGCCTGTCCTTACCATTCCACCTGGGGCTGCCAATCGCGCCGGGAGCAGTAGTTACTCAACTTGCCATGCTTTTTAAAGATGCCCTGAGAATCGCTTTCTCCGCTGCACTATCCCTCACCCAGTCCCGGACCTACACCACCTCCGGAGCCGCAGGCCGCCTCTGCCCAGCGCTATCTGGGATTTCGCCTTTTTTTTTTTACTGCTGCAAGCTTCTTACCTGCCCTCAGCGACCCCTGGGGAATCGACCCTGGCAGTGGACTGGGCCACGCCTCTTCCCTTGCTCGCTCTGTGTCGAACCCTGCTAACCTTGACGCCTTGCCCTATCTCCTCGATGCCGCCCTAAACGCGACTTTTTCTTTTTTTTACATCCCCAGATACGCCATATGCCATACATTCCACGGCGTGTCCCCATCAACCGCCCGCCGGGGCTGTTCCACCACCTGTACAGTGCATGATGCTGCCAGGTGGGTTAGCTACCGTGCCCATGACCCCGGCCGTGGCTGAAGAATTGAAAGACACCGGAGTCAGGCTGATGGCTGTTGGTACTGGGATGGGATCCACTGCGCCAGTGACCCCGGCCGTGGTTAAGAGACACCAGGGTCAGGATGGCGGCTGCTGGAATGGGATCTGGTGCTACCGTCGTCCCCCACCGATATGCCCCCCATGCTGCCGCAACTAACGCTGCGCCTGCCTCCCATGCTCCTGTCGTCATCCCTGCGCCGAAGGAGACTAACGCCTGAGGCGCCAAAGCTTTCAGCATGCCTACCAATGTTGCCGTGCAAAATTGCCTACCCTGCTGCGCCATACGCCGCTAGTATAGAGCCAGCGCAGGCCCTGGCGTTGCCCGCCTTACCCAGCCACCTGGGATTTCTGCCGCCAATCCAATTCCTAAACGCGCTCATCCTGATGTGCAACTGCCCCTTCATTTCCGCCGCAGGTTCCTTACCAGTCCTTCGCGATTGCGGGTGGCCGTCCTGGTCGTCTCAACCCTGCCGATTCTGAAGGCGAACTCCTTACAGTGACACCACCCGCAGCAATGGGCGGCCATTGACGTAGGCCGTAGGCCTCCCCTTTACAGCTAGGGTCCGACCTACCCACCGTGATGCTACACGTAAAGAGAACCCGCATTGCTGTAAATTAACCTGTGAGGTGCTAACTGGATGGAGACGTGATAGTATCAATTGGAGAAAAAGAACCCAGTCTTATAGCACTCATTCACAACAAATGTATAGTGATAAATTTAAAATACTTTATTAACAACTATGAATAAAAAATAGGGTGTTAAAACATAATTAAATACTGTATAGAACAGCACGTGACTGTATCCTTAAGTGACCCACCCTGGTATACGTACTGTAGGTGGGTGGATATGGTATGATCCCTGATTGATACTAGAGATCAGATGCTATAAATTATAGCCTCCTAAAATATAGGAACGGAGCCAAAGAGACCCCACCGGATTGACTGTCTCTAATAGAGTGTATCTAGACGTATAGTGCACTCTAAAAAGATACACTCATAGTAATATGGCATGTACTGCGCTTAGTTAGACCTATAAATGTCTCCCCCCCCCCCCCGAATTAGAGATTGCACTGGTTTCTGTGTAAATTCACCAGCACTATAAGAGCTAGATCTCTATTGGGGACAAAAATTGCCTGTTCTCTTAGGTGCAGACTATTAGGCAAGAACTGAGATCGATAGTATAGTGTTAATGATGTGATCAATATTACGCACGGTTCAACATACCCTATATACCACTACCCGTGCATGGTTCAACATACTCTCTATACATCTACCCGTTCCCATACACATGTATCCGCCTACATATGCCCATACACATGTATACGCCTACATGTGCCCATACACATATATACACCTACATGTGCCCCTACATGTGCCCCTACCCATGTATACACCTACATGTGCCCCTACCCCTGTATACACCTACATGTGCCCCATCCCATGTATATGCCTACACACCTGGATACATCCCCACGTACCCATGCACGTCTACATGCCCAAGCACATCCCCACGTGCCCAAACGCACGCACCCACACATGCCCGTATACCCGCATCTACGCGTGTTCACACGCACGCCTCTTTGAGTGCCCAAATGCCCGCCCGCATCTACGCACGCCCATGTGCTCCTATCTATGCGTGCCCATATGCGCCTCTACGCGTGCCCATACGCGCGCACGCATCTACGCGTGCCCATACCCACGCGTGCCCATACCCACACGCGCATATACGCGTGCCCATACTCACGTGCGCATCTACGTGTGCCCATATACACACGCGCGCATTTCCGTGTGCCCATATACACACGCGCGCATTTACGTGTGCCCATATAAACACGCGCGCATTTACGTGTGCCCATATACACACACGCACATTTACGTGTGCCCCTATACACACGCATGCATTTACGCGTGCCCCTATACACACGCGCGCATTTACGCATGCCCCTATACACATGCGCGCATCTACGCATGCCCATACCCACGCGCGCATTCACGTGTGCCCATATACCCACGCGCGCATTCACGTGTGCCCATATACCCACGCGCGCATTCACATGTGCCCATATACACACGCGCGCATTTACGTGTGCCCATATACACACGCGCGCATTTACGTGTGCCCATATACACACGTGCGCATTTACGTGTGCCCATATACACACGTGCGCATTTACGTGTGCCCGTACACACACGCGCGCATTTACGTGTGCCCATATACACACGTGCGCATTTACGTGTGCCCATATACACACGCGCGCATTTAAGTGTGCCCATATACACACGCTCGCATTTATGTGTGCCCATATACACACGCGCGCATTTATGTGTGCCCATATACACACGCGCGCATCCATGTGTGCCCATACACGCGCGCATCTGCCCACACATGCGTGCGCATCTGAGTGTGCCCCTACACACGGGCGTGCACCTGCGTGTGCCCATACATGCGCACCCCTGCGTGTGCCCATACACATGCACATCTGTGTGTGCCAATACACACGCGCACATCTATATGTGCACATACATACGCGCACATATCTACGTGTGCCCATACACACATCCACATGTGCTCCTACACACCCGCACACATCTGCGTGTGAAACTACACCCACGCGCACCTCTACGTGTGCCCCTACATACCCGCACACCTCTACGTGTGCCCCATCACACCCGCACACCTCTACGTGTGCCCCTACACACCCGCACACTTCTACGTGTGCCCCTACACATATATACATCCACATGTGCCTACATACATACTTCCGATGTGCCTACACGTATATCCATATATCCATCTACCTGTGCCCACACACCTATCCACCCACACATGCGCCTCCGCACGCACGCATCCACATGCGCCCATCCACATGAATTAATTGGGGAATTCAGATTAAAGTAACCAAGCCTAAATGCTAAACATTGTGATTCCCATTAACAAGTAATTATCATCTTATATTTACTACAGTAAATTTATATAGTTTATAATGTCACTAGATAAAGAGCTCTATTGACATCATATAATTCTCTGCACCGTATGAGACCATAAGTGGGGGGGACACGTCGCCAGTCAGACCGCGCATGTGCCTACACGTATATCCATATATCCATCTACCTGTGCCCACACACCTATCCACCCACCCACATATGCCTCCGCACGCATGCATCCACACGCGCCCATCCACATGAATTAATTGGGGAATTCGGATAAACGTAACCAAGCCTAAATGCTAAACATTGTGTTTCCCATTAACAAATAATTATCATCTAATATTTACACCAGTATATTTATATAGTTTATAATGTCACAAGATAACGAGCTCTATTGACATCATATAATTCCCAATACAGCATATTCTGCACCGTATGAGCCAGCGTCCGCGATCGGAGGTGGGGGGAGACTGAGGGAGGCGGGGCAGTGACATCGCTGGGCCAATCGCCCCGCAACGCACTGACGTCAACGTCACAGCGCCGACGTCACGGCGCCGTGACGTTGACGCAGCCCCGCTCTCATTGGATGTTTTCAGCCGACAGCGCGCTGAAAAACAGCTTGGCGCTCGGCTGAAAACTCCAAAGCCTGAGCACGCCTGCGGACGCTCGCGCGAGCCCCCTCTCAAGGCATCCTCATTGAGGATGCAGGGGCTCAGCACTGAGCGTCCGCACGCCTCAGCATGGCCTGTCCTTCTATGGACTCGGCCTAACGCGGCCCCAGCTTTCCCCCAGCCCCCTCAACCAGCCCAGAACGGGCAAGTATGGGATGGGCAAGCATCGGGCACGCCTTTGCCCTCCTGAACGGGCCGCGAGCGGCCGCCTAACCCCCTTTTTTGCCGCCTGCATGGGCCACACACGGCGGAGCTCTTCACGTTCGCGTGGGCTGCATACGCCAACCGGACCCTCCCTCCCCACACCAACCAGTACCCTTCTGCCTCGAGACCGCCCCTCCCCGCCGGGCATGCGCCGCGGGGATCAGGAGGTAAAATGGTCGGGGGCCCCTACCCCCACAATGCTATGATTCATGAGCAGGTAGCCCCCACCCCTAGGGGAAGAAGCCGTACTGTACTCAAATGGTGCGGTGAAGGGAGAGGTCCAGATCGTCATCGTCTGGCAGGCAGCAAAAGAGCAGCCTGGCCTTAAGTAGGCCTTCTGGGAACTCCTCCCCTGTGCTAGGGAGGGAGGTGTGGGGGCGGGCCAGCGAGGGGAAGGCCAGACCCCCCTGGTCATGAAGCACCTCCGCCTATGGCTAGGGAGGCCGCTGTCCTTTTAACTTTTGTTTTAACTGAATCTTAGCTTTCTCAATCTGACTATGACTAGTGAAGGTGTCTCCTGTACTCCCACTTCTGGTATCAGCTTCTCCATATCCCATTTGTCCTCTCAAAATTCACATTGTCCAGCTTTTCTCCGCCCTCTCGCTGCAAACCAGTACAATCTCCTTCCAGCTGTCAGATTTTCAATCCTGAATCTCCCACTGTACTTCCTCTTTTCTTACTCTCCCACTCTCCTCCTATGGATTTTTACTTTACACATACTGTAAATGACTCCTCCTTTTTGTGTCTCACTATATTTCTTTATCCACCACATTTGGTCTTTAGCAATGTACTGTCTCCAGCACCCTCAATGATCTCCACTACTTTGACATGGTCTTAACTAAATACTGTTCCCTTTCTTTTTAATTATCTCTGGTTCCACATTCTCTGATCACTGTCTTGTCTCCTTTTCAGTCTCTCATCCTTATATCGTGAAAAAAATTAAGGTGCAAATAAGTTAAGAGAAATCCAGTGCAGTGTTACATATGTGAAAAAGCACTCACAGCTGGTTTGTGTTAGTTGTTAGACCACAGATGCACTCCTGGGTGTTGATTGCACACTGTAGTCCTCCTCAATTGAAAACAGATAGGGAGATCATAGCGTTATAAAGTTTCATATGCATCAACAGAGAAGGGAACATACAAAATGCACACACATTTTCCCAGTCTGTCTTGCGCAATGAGTGTCATAATGCCATTCTCCACTCTGGAATATCCCTAAACCGCTGCTCTTGCCTCAGACATCACGGGGACTGACCCTGCCTCCTGTTCACGTCACGGTGCCGCGCGTGTGCACCACTCCCCAGCTGCGTGTTAACAATCACTAACCACCTTCATCACTCCCACCTGTCTCCTGCACCGCTCCACATATCCCTGCCTCCGCTGATGCCGTGCCTCTGCTCCTCCCCTCTGTCTCATTGGTTCCTATCACCTATATATGCTCAACTTTGCCACTGGCACAATGGCTGAGCATAATTCCTTGTAGCCTGTGTGTTCCCACTTCCCTGTTTCTAGCTTGTCTTGCCCTATCTTATTGCTGTTTGATTTCCTGTTTACCAACCCGGCTTCACCCTTGGATTCCACTCTTCTGGATTATTGACCCCGGCTTACCTCTGACCTTCCGTATTTCTCCAACCCCTGACCACGGTACCCGGACATCAACTATTCTACTAGCTCCAATCTCCGACCTCAGCAAGTATCAGGACTGTTCTTCCATCTTCAGTACCGACCCGGCTACCTTGACCCTCCACTCTCCAAATGTGCACTCATTGCTGTGGGTGGCTTTAATACTTTCCCACCTTAGTACCCTGGTCCCGCCTTGTTTGTGGTGAGCATCAGCGTTACATTGACAAACCTACACTGAACTGGATACTTCTGTCACTGCCAAGCAATCCATAGCTGTGATGAGTAGTTTTGACCAATATAACAATTATACAGAAATATGCTGATTTGAATAAATGCCCCTAATTTGCATACCATTTGAAAATTGTCCTAAAAATTAATTGTTAAATGTTGGTGCTGCCATTTTAGTATTAACACAATTATTAAAAGATTAATTTGGAATGTGTCTGTAGATACTGTAAATGCATTAAGATATTTTACATTGTGATTTCCCCATGGTTTGGGAGTCAATATAGGGAGTAGTTATGTGGAAGAGTAGCTCAGTGAGTCAAAGGCACTGACTGAGAACAACAACATTGTTTGAAGCCCGGTTAAAATCTCGGTGTCAGCTCTTTGTGTCCTTGTCACTTTAGCTTCTTGCACCTCAAAAACAGTACCTCGAAACACATAGGGTGGTTCCCCATTGGTAGATGAGCAAAGCTGTACGAGTAGAGTGATATTCAATGTGCAGGAGAGGGAGCAAGCTGTGTTTGGAGCTCATTTTGGTGCCATCATCCCTGATATGCCCCCTAGATGCGACACCAGGACAAAGTGACGCTACAACACACCGTATGGACATCAGGTGGTGCTGAAGTGGAACAAAGTAGCTGCCCAGGCATCCTACATCAGCGGACGTGCTGAAAAAGATGGGAGGACCATCCCTGCACAGTGGCAGCAATCTGCAAACTTCAACAGCCTGCTGATTTATTGCATTTAATTATGGATGTCTGTGAGTATATTTTAATCTAAGTTTTTGTCAAGTAAAAGGATGTATTGCACCATGAGGTGTGTGCTTTCTTCTCTTCTTGGTTTACAAAATATTAGATTGTATGTTTTACAAAGCAGGTACTCAAAGTGCAATGCTGTGTACACTGTCAGCGCTATACAAGAAAAATCTATATTATTATAGCAATACTGTTGGTTAAGTTAGGAAATGCTAACAAATATGAGTGCGTAAAAGAAGTTAAAAATAGAAAATAAATCACTTATAGCTATTATTTGACAGAATATAGATTCATTTTAATTTGGTTTGTTTATATCTTGTAAGTCCCTTACGATTTATTTTAATATACTAATGTACATCAAATTATCCGTACTGTACTTTGCACGACACAACAGAAGTTATGTTGGTACCACTGCTTGACGCTTGCAATTTTTAGACTTCTTTGTGTTTTTGTTACAAAAGGACAGTGCAGCACAAGCAAGATTATCTCAGATGATTGGACTGTACTGCTTGATCCTACAGACTTTAAGCTCCCTGTAGTTTTCCCCATACTGAGTTTTTATTCCAGTGCATTTTTTCTATTCCCTGTTATCTTTTTCTCTTTTGTAAAATTATTTGACCTGTTCTCCTGGCTTCAAAATTGATTTTCCATTCAGCTACACAGGATATTTATTCTGAACTTGTTTTTGTCTTTCTGTCGTCACATCAAAATGTTATATATGTTAAATATCAAAAATGTATAAATCAATCCCTAATCATATTAGTATACAATATTTTTTTGTACAAAACATATGTTTTCTATTTTAAATACTATTTGTGTGTTAGGTTATTCATAAATTATATAATTTCTGGTATAATCTTTCTCTAGAATTCAGCACTGGTGATCAAAGCACCATTATTACATATTATTGATGCTGGGAACAATTAGTTTTACTTTATCTAAATAGTGATGTTTTTTTCCCCTGTGGCAGGACGGCCTGTAGCCGAGGTCAGGGAACAGTCCACACGTATAGTTTCAGGATAAATAAAAACGTTCAGTGGCTTTATTTCTCCACAGTAACATAACATGCGGGTACACTGTCCCTTTAACAAAATAAATCCTGCTCCACTTTGGGAGAAAAACTGACTAATAACACAGCAGACCTATCTAGCAGGCTGGATGGCTAAACCAGAACCAAACCATAAGGGTACTTTAAGCAGTCAGTAAACAAATGAATAATCCTTACTTTAGTTGAAGTAGTCTTTGGTGAAATCCCTCTGGCTAAGGGCTCACGCAGCAGTGTGCTTCTCTCTCTCTCTCTCTCTCTCTGGCAGCTACTGCCAGTCACATGATCCTTTATCTACCTTGCTGGCTCTCAGGTGTCAGCTAAAGAGTTCTGATGTCCTAACTTCCACCTGAGTTAACCCTTATGAGTGCTGGATGAAGCACTCAGACATATGTCTCCCAGGCATAACTGATAGGAGTTGACTTCACTCTGTCACATACCTTCCCTGTTTGTGTGTGGCTAGTGTCCCACACGGCTGAAGCCCGACCCTCCACTCCTTCCCTTGACAAAAAATCAGCATTTCCATGGTCCTTTCCAGGTCTATGCTGAATATCAAAAGAGAAGGGTTGTAGGGCAATATACCACCTGGTCAACCTTGGATTTGTGTCCTTCATGGTGTTTAACCACTTCAAGGGCGCATGGTCAGTGACCAGGGTGAAGTGTACTCTGGCGACATAATGTCTCAAGGCCTCAATTGCCCATTTTACAGGGAGGCACTCCTTCTCAATAACGGAATACCTCATTTCCCTTGGGAACAGCTTCCGGCTGATGAACAGTATGGGGTGATCAACACCATCAAATTGCTGAGACAGCACTGCTCCCAGTCCTACCTCTGAGGCATCCGTCTGGATGATGAAGGGCTCTTTAAAATCTGGGCTCCGAAGAGCGGGGCCCTCTGACAGGCACTTTTTTTTAGCATGTCAAAGGCGTCTTGGCACTCCCAAGACCATTTAACTTGGGTCGGGGCACTCTTTTTTGTCAGATCTGTTAGGGGTGCAGATATTTCTGAAAAATTGGGGATAAACCGCCGGTAATACCCTGCTAACCCCAAAAGGGAGCAGACCTGTGTCTTTGTCTGTGGGGTGGGGACTTCCTTTATGGCGGCCACCTTGCTAGCTAGTGGCCTTTCTATCCCTCCCCCAAAGGCATAGCCCAAGTACTTTGTAGTGGATTTACCCAGGGCATATTTTTTTGGATTTGCAGTGAGCCCTGCTTCTCTTAAGGACGTTAGGACTGCCCTTAACCTTTTTATATGAGACTGCCAGTGTCTGCTATAGATGACAATGTCATCCAAGTAGGCCGCGGCATATGCCCTATGGGGTCGTAGTACCTTGTCCATTAACCTTTGGAACGTGGCTGGAGCCCCATGTAACCCAAATGGCATAGTGACGAATTGGTATAAACCGAGAGGGGTGGCGAAGGCAGTTTTGCATTTGGATTCTTCCGCTAGAGGTATCTGCCAATATCCTTTCGTGAGAACTAGGGTAGAGATATACTCTGCTTTACCAAGCGAATCAAGCAATTCATCCACCCTTGGCATTGGATATGCATCAAATCTGGGTACAGCATTTACCTTTCGCAGATCCACGCAAAACCTTACCTTCCCATCTGGTTTAGGGACCAACACGATAGGGCTACACCATTCGCTGTGGGACTCCTCGATCACGCCCAATTCCAACATGTCTATTAACTCCCTCTCTACCAGGTCTTTTCGGCCCTCTGGCAATCTATAGGGACGGGACCGTACTTTTACGCCAGGTTCTGTCTCAATCCTATGGGACACTAAATCAGTCTGCCCTGGCAGCTCAGAAAAAACATCTGGGAATTGGTCACATACATCAAGTAGGTCTGACCTTTGTTCTGTTGTTAACTGCTCTCCCATGGGAACCTGATGGTCATTGTACGTACTACCCTTTGGAAGCTTTGGACCCAAATCCGTCTCTCCTTCCCGAGGGTGAATGAACAGCGATCTCATCATTTTCCAGGGTTTCAGGAGGTTCACGTGGTAGATTTGTTTACCTTTCCTGGACACCCTGGTTGAGAGATCTCATAGTTCACCTCCCCGGTGCGGCGGAGAACTTGGAAAGGACCCTGCCACTTCGCAAGGAGTTTACTCTCTGATGTCGGTAGTAGTAGCATCACTTGGTCCCCAGGTTGGAAGACCCTCAAGCGAGCATTTTGGTTGTACTGCCTCTCTTGACGTTCTTGAGCAGATTTGAGGTTTTCCTTCGCAAACCGACCTATCATGTCTAGGCGGTTTCTAAGGTCTATGACATACTGAAGGGTATTCTTGGAGGGGGAGGGCTCCTCCTCTCAGGATTCCTTCAGTAGGTCGAGAATACCCAGAGGTTGGCATCCATATAGGAGCTCAAACGGGGAGAAGCCTGTGGATGATTGGGGAACTTCTCGTACCGCAAACAACAGGAAAGGGAGAAGTTCACCCTAAGCTCGCTTTTCAGTGTCCACAAACTTCCTAAGCATAGTTTTTAAAGTACGGTTAAACCTCTCTACCAATCCATCAGTCTGAGGATGGTAGACCGAGGTCCGGACGGATTTTACCTCCAATAACTTCAGGACATCCTGCATTAACTTTGCCATGAAATTTGTTCCCTGGTCAGTTAACATTACTTGTGGAAGTCCTACCCTAGAAAACAGTTCTAACAGCCTGTGAGCAACCTGTTTAGCAGTGGCTGATCTCAGAGGGAAGGCCTCAGGATACCTGGTGGCATAATCAACAACAACGAGTATAAATTTATGTCCCTTCGCAGAGGGTTCTAAAGGTCCGACCAGATCTACCCCAATTCTCTCGAATGGGACGGCTACCAAGGGCAGAGGAACCAAGGGAGCCGGCTTCTGTCCTTCTTGGCTAGTTAACTGGCATTCAGGACATGTCTCACATAGTTTCATGATGTCACCATGTATGCCTGGCCAGTAAAACCGGGACGAGATGCGGTCCGTGGTCTTATCTCTGCCTAAATGACCACCCCATGGGAGAGTATGGGCTAGGGTAAACACTTTTTTAATCAACCCTTTAGGGACTAGCATCTGTCGAATGACCTCCCCTGTTTGTGTAACCTTATTCACACGATATAGTACTGTATGTCATTCAACAGTTCAAAATGTGGAAACACTTTTACACCTTGTTCATCTATTATCTTGTTGTTGACCTGTACCACCTTCTCATATTGTCTAGCCAGAGCTGGGTCCTCCCTCTGCCTCTGACGGAAGTCAGGAAGATCCAGGTCTGGCAACACTCCCGTATCTATCTGTTCCCCACCCTGGTCATCCCCGGCCATGACCTGCAGTCCTTTGGGCTGACTGTTACCAAAAGTCCCAGCCTTTCTTAACCAGTCCTCTTTTTCCGCACGTCTCTGTTTACGTGTCTTTGGGACATGGTGTCTACGGGGGAAAATCTCTGGGGAAAAAGGGAACAAGTCTCCGGGCTTCTCTGGTACCAGAGAAGTAGGCTCCGTAGGAGTAGGGGCCAACAATGTTTCGAGGTAGGGCCAGTCTCGGCCAAGTAGAACAGGAGCAGGTAGCCAGGGAGCAACTCCCACTAGTAGGCTAGCCTCTTTATCCTGGATACGCAGTGTAACATTCGCCGTCGGGTATCTCTTTGTATCCCCATGGATACACCCGATATTCCAAGGAGAGTCATAAGATGGTCTATTGCTTGGAATTAGGCCCTCTAGGATCAGGGTTTTTCCAGAGCCCGAGTCCAGCATGGCGTTTACTTTTGTCCCCTCCAGAGATGCTGGGACTAACCACGGATTGTGGTCCCCTCGGAGACAAGCTGTGGCAGTGGTTCTGCCATATGAACAGTCCTTTTCCTCATCTCCTGAGTTCGCAAACTCGGTCGTCCGCGGAAGCTCTCGATGGGGCTCGGTGTTTGGACCTCTCCGCTGTTGGATGGGGTCCTCCCTTCTGTTGGTGGGGTTATCCTATCCACCGGGTGGGTGACAGGAGTCCAGGTTCTCGGGGAATACTGTGGGTGGCGGCCTCCCTTGAGTGATCCAGTGGCCTCGGACCCAGGATGGGCGTCTCTGCGGGAGTTTGTACCAGGAACCCTCCGAGATGGGAAAGGGTCTTCCAATCAGGTTGACTGGATCTCCCGAGCTGGCGGGTTGTAGACCCCTCGATTGTCTGCTCTCCTGCCTCTAGAATCACCGGAAGCAACTGGTGTTTGCACCGGCCATTCCCAGCTATCCTGTTGGGTGTCGTCGCCCAGGAAGTTTTCCACTAAGCGGACCGCTGAATCCAGGAAAAATGCAGCGTGTATTTTTACCCAGGAGCGGGAGGAGGGGGCAGTATCTGTATGAACTGCTCGAGCACAAACTGTTCAAGGATCTCTGCCTTGTCATGTTTTTCCAGTTGTAGCCACCTGGCACATAAGTCTACTAAGCGGTGGGCTACGACCCGGGGTCTGTCTCGGTTTGTATATTTGACTGTCCGGAACCGCTGTCGGTAGGTCTCTGGCGTGAGGCCTAGGCGATCCAGAATAGCAGCCTTTAGTTTCTGATAGTCCATGGCCTCGTCCGCTGGAAGAGCCTGGTAGGCTGCCTGAGCTTCCCCTATGAGGAGTGGAGCCAGAGTCGTTACCCAGCGATAAACTGTCCAGCCGTGGGCCATGGCTACCCTTTCAAAAGTGAAGAGAAATGCCTCTGGGTCTTCGTTTGGCTTCATTTTAGGCAGCATCATCGGTGGGTTATTTGGAATCCCTGGTCTGCCTGGGGTTGGGCCTTCGACCAGCAGTTGGAGTAGCTTTTACTCTCGCCGGGCCTGTTGCTCATCTTGCTGGGCTTGTCGCTCAGCTTGCTGGGCTTGTCGCTCATCTTTCTGGGCTTGTCGCTCTGCTTGCTTCTCTGCTAGCTGGAGCTGTTGCTCAAGGAACTGAGAAAAAAAATTCTCCATTTTTTTTTTGTGTGGCCCTTCAGATACAGTGGCCGCCCGACATCCCACTTCTGACACCACCTGTGGCAGGACGGCCTGTAGCCGAGGTCAGGGAACAGTCCACACGTATAGTTTCAGGATAAATAAAAACATTCAGTGGCTTTATTTCTCCACAGTAACATAACATGCGGGTACACTGTCCCTTTAACAAAATAAATCCTGCTCCACTTTGGGAGAAAAACTGACTAATAACACAGCAGACCTATCTAGCAGGCTGGCTGGCTAAACCAGAACCAAACCATAAGGGTACTTTAAGCAGTCAGTAAACAAATGAATAATCGTTACTTTAGTTGAAGTAGTCTTTGGTGAAATCCCTCTGGCTAAGGGCTCACGCAGCAGTGTGCTTCTCTCTCTCTCTCTCTCTCTCTGGCAGCTACTGCCAGTCACATGATCCTTTATCTACCTTGCTGGCTCTCAGGTGTCAGCTAAAGAGTTCTGATTTCCTAACTTCCACCTGAGTTAACCCTTATGAGTGCTGGATGAAGCACTCAGACATACTGCTGCGGCCAAGTTTATTCGAGCATTTGCCCGTTCTTGGCCGCAGCAGTAGCCTGGCGCGCGCCCGAGGGTGACGGGCGCGCGCCGAAGCAGCGGAAGAGCGCCCTCCGATCGGGGCGCTCTCCCTACCGCTGCCGGGTCGGCCGGGTCCCCCGGAACCCCCTGCCGCCGTCCCCCACATCGCGGGACACCAGGGCTCCCTCGGGGAGCCCTGGACGCGCGTGCAGGGGGCGCAGGCTCCCGAAGACGCGTGACCGCGCGTCTATGACGCGCGGCACGCCGAGGGGCGGCCACTAGCAAGCCGGGAAATCTCCCGGCTTGCGGATCTGGCCGATGCGCAATAAAGCGTGTCGGTAGTGTATGTCTCCCAGGCATAACTGATAGGAGTTGACTTCACTCTGTCACACCCCCCAACAATTTAAACACGTTTCTGAGCTTTGATACCAAATAACAAATGAAGGTAAACAACATGTTTAAACGTCCCTCAGAAGTGATGGTGAAAATGTAAAAAATAATTACATATACATAAAGTGAAATTTTTTACCTTAAAACATCAAACTTGTGGTTGGATATCTTAAAACCTTGGAAACCTCTTTGTTTTATCTTCTTGCTTTTGGACCCAATAAGTCAAGGTTTGCCACTTGATCTGTGTCTGGCATATAAAATCAGCAGATCTATGAGTTTACTTTTAGCACACTAAAAGGGCCTATTCACTAAACGTCGATAAAATCAGTGCATTGCCGATCGACTTTGCATTGTTTTATCACGCTATAAAACAAGTGTCACAAGAGTGTTCACTTAGAAAAAAAAATTATTTTTTTAAAGTTCATAAAAAAAATGCAGCATCAAACGACTTGTTTTAGTTTTTTTTCAAGTTTTATTGCGCTGTAACTGATGGTTGAACTGCAGCCTGGAAGAGCTGTACGGAGATGCTGCGTCTCCATGCACGGCTCTTACAGGCGATCTTGCAGTTAAAATGTTACGTTTAATGCTAGTGTACGAGAGCAGGGGGTCGCCTGAGCTGAACCACATTGATTTCAGCCTCAGGGATCCCCTGCTTCCAGAGGCCCCAGTATCCCCGCCATTTTAAATCCTCCGCGTCACGTGACCGGTTGATTTAAAAACTGCAGGAAATACTGGCACCCCATAATGGAGCCTTTAACTCGGGAAGTAGGTGATCCCCGAGGCTGAAATCAATGAAGTTAAACTCAGGAGACCACCTGCTCACGCACACTAGATTTTTTTTTTTTAATGACGCTAAGGTAATGAAGCTGCTTTAATGTGATTTTGACTAATATTGTAAGGGAACAGAGGGTCTCCTGAGCTGACCCACATTGATTTCAGCCTCGGGGACTCCTGTTTCCCAAGATATAGGCACCGGTAAGTGGTAATGGTATCCCCTGTGCATCACGTGACAGGAAAATTTAAACATTGTCGAGGATACCGGCACCCCATACCAGCACCCCATACTGGGGCCTATAACTCGGGAATCAGGGGGTCCCCAAGCCTGAAATCACTGTGGTTCAGCTCAGGAGAACCCCTGCACATCTACACTATGCGTAAAATGTTATCAAAAAAAAAAAATTTTTGCCGATATTTGCGAAGAGAGAGTGGCGGATCTCTCTCTGCAGCAGGATGATCTCGGCAGGGGAGGCCTTCTCTGCATGTTATCGGCAGGCAGACTGTTTCGCCACCGGCTAATCGCCATGTTTGGAAATGTTGTTCTCGCAGGGATTCGCCAGGTATTCGGCCATTCCTGCATACTGCGAGGGCAACACGCAAAAAACATGGCGATTTCAAACCCCTGCCGAAAGCACTTTTTCGCAGCTTAGTGCATGACCCCCATTGTGGGTAGGTGTGTGGGTATTGTCGGTGTGGGTGTGTGTGAAATGTGGGTGTGTGGGCAATGTGGGTGGGCAATGTGTGTGTGGGTGTGTGGGCAGTGTGGTTGTGTGGGCATTGGGGTGTGTGTGAGCATTTTGGGTGTGCGTGTGGGCATTGTGTGTGTATGTGTTTGGGGGGGGGCATTGTGTGTATGCATGTATATATGCATTATTCCTTGGTAACATTCTTTATATAGATAACCAGACATGAGAATAGCTAAAGAGGGTATATATATATATATATATATATATATATATATATATATATATATATATATATATATATATATATATATATTATCCACATACACTGTCTTGTCCTATTCCACTCCCACTCATGTCACTTTACTATCCAGGTAGCTTTTGCATATCAATAGAGCAAAGCCTTTTATGCCACTACTGTTGATTTTCATACTAGGCTACCTGTTTATACCTTATCTTATTTCCCACTTCCTCTCAACTTCCATTGCAACCAGTAAAGATGAGAACAAATTCTGTCTCTGATGCTACCAAGACCAGGAGAACTGGAAAAATGCAACATATATATATAAGTAAGGCCTAGGCGATCCAGAATAGCAGCCTTTAGTTGCTGATAGTCCATGGCCTCGTCTGCTGGAAGAGCTTGATAGGCTGCCTGAGCTTCTCCTTTGAGGAGTGGAGCCAGAGTCGTTACCCAGCGTTCAACTGTCCAGCCGTGGGCCGTGGCTACCCTTTCAAAAGTGAGGAGAAATGCCTCTGGGTCGTCGGTTGGCTTCATTTTGGGCAGCATCACTGGTGGGTTATTTGGAATCTCTGGTCTGCCTGGGGCAGTTGGAGTAGCTTTTCCTCTCGCCGGGCCTGTTGCTCATCTTGCTGGGCTTGTCGCTCAATTTGCTGAGCTTGAGGTTCTGCTTGCTTGGCCTGTCATTCTATTTGCTGGGCCTGTTGCTCAGCTTGCTTATCTGCTAGCTGGAGCTGTTGCTCAAGGAACTGAGAAAAAAAATTCTCCATTTTTTTTTCCTGTGCGGCCCTTCAGATACAGGGGCCGTCCGACATCCCACTGCTGACACCACCTGTGGCAGGACGGCCTGTTGCCGAGGTCAGGGAACAGTCTACACGTGTAGTTTCAGGATAATGAAAACGTTCAGTGGCTTTATTTCTCCACAACATAACATAACATGCGGGTACACTGTCCCTTCAAACCAAAACAAAACCTGCTCCACATTGGGAGATCTGACTAACACACCAGGCCTATCTAGCAGGCTGGCTGGCTAAACCATAACCAAACCATAAGTGTACTTTCAGCAGTCAGAAAAACAAATGAACAATCCTTCCTTGGGTTGAAGTAGTGACTTTGGTGAATCCCTCTGGCTAACAGCTCACATAGCAGTGTTCTCTGGTCTAAGGCAGGCAGCTACTGCCAGTAACAAGATTTTTTTCTACCTTGCTGGCAATCAGGTGTCAGGTTACTTCCTGATTGCTTAGCTTCCTCCTGAGTTAACCTTCTCAGTGCTGGATGCAGCACTCAGACATATGTTTCCCAGGCATAACTGATAGGGGTTGACTTCACCCTGTCACAATGCGTCTAACATAATCCTAGACATTAATGGTCTCATTGTATGTCCTACATAACCTTTCTGACATTCACATTTTAGATAATAAATAACAAAACTTGTGTGGCAATAATAAAGGTTCTGATCAGATACATCGACCTTAAATGTGCATTCTTTTTAGTGAAAATAGTATATTGACACGTGAAACATTAACCACATTTGAAAAAAAAACTTTTGGTACTGTACCCCCGCAATTTCATATTTTCAGGATTAGAATTAAAAATGCTAGGTGAGAAATGGGAAGCTAGTGTTTGTGCTCTCTAGAAAACAAACATAGGACCCCTGTGCACCATGGGTCTCAGGTCTCTGTATAATCTAAGAGTGACCCAGTATTTGTGCTTTGGGGATACCCTTAATCAAAGATCTGGTGTGGCTACTGATGGCACTGAGGAAGGAGTTCCTGGAGTTATTTTTTCTAAATATATCTGCCCTATATGTTTATATACAGATGACATCTAAATAATTAATAAGTTGAATATTATGCTCAAAAGTGAATTTTAAATGAAGATCATTAGTGTTGAGTGTTTGAATTAAAGTGTGTAGTGAAGTACCATCAGAATCCGAGGTTGAACATCAAAGCTTTATTGGCAACACACAATAGGAACATGTGATAAAGAAAGAAAGTGATCTGCGCTCAAAAAATTGTGAAATTGTGCTCTTAGTGATATAAGTGATTAAATAAACAATGGTAACCTTTTTACAATAAAGGAGGTTATGCTGCTGCGCTCGTGGTACCACTCCAAAACAAAACTAGTGCAAAAACAAAGAAAGAAACCTCATTGTGCAATATATAAACAAAATTGTATTGGTAATCTGGTAAGTATCACACGTACATCAAAATGGTTAAAATTAGGCAGAACATGTTATGGACATGTTACCAATCTGTACTCTGGATAGGGGACATCTGGATCAGCTCACTTCCCGCAGGTCTTGTGGAACAGCTGCAAACCGGCAAGATGCAACCACTGCGATCGTCGCCACAAGGGAACTGCCGCCACAAACGAGTAAACCCCTCCGGTTCCGGACACCGCAGTGGAATTTCTCAGAGCCTGCAGTTAACTCCTTGATCGCCAGCCGTAGATGCAGTGACCACCGCCACACACGAAGGAGATGCTCCGGTTCTGTCCACCGCAACGGGAAGCCTCACCATCAGCTGCTCACTCCTAGAGCGCCAGACGCGCACTCGTGATGTCACCGAGCGGCATCAGCAGAGGAACAGTGTCGCCCGCGAGTGAGTCACTGCGTGGGGGCGATGGAAGTCCCACAAAAAGTCCAGAGTTAGGAATAGACTAACAATACTTGGCATAAATAACTCCAATAGGAGAAGGATGAATGCGCCCTCAGTCCAACGCGTTTCGTGTATAAAAAACTTCGTCAGGGAATGGAGGATTAGTTGATTGGGGCGCTTCATATACCCACAGTTCTCTTTTGATTGGCTAATGCCAGAAAGTCCAGCCTCTCTCATGGGAGGTACAATTAAATCGCAAGTACTTATAAACATACATATTACATAAAATACACACTATATTTATTAAATAAAGATAAAAAATAAATAAAAACATTTTTGCGATATTGCTAGAAAATAGAAAACATGTATTAGTATAAAATACATAATTAGTCGATATGGAGATCTACATACTGTAGGATATCAGGAAAAAGGAATAGAAGTAACAAATCTAGAGAGAAACTCTATATATAGGTTTGGCATCCATATGTTTAAAATGCAGCAAAATTCAATAAAAATCAATAAAAATCAATAAAGGGACCATACATCAAGTTCTTCATTTAGTCCTAGGGGGGACAGAGTTTGCATCTTATAAATCCACAAACTTTCCTGTTTTGAGAGCATCTTATCTCTATCTCCCCCACGTCTCCCAATATTAACAGTTTGGATACCAATATATTTCAGGAGACTAGAGTCACAGTTATGTTTATTTTTGAAATGCCTAGAAACACTGTGGTGTTCTAAACCTAATCTAATGTTTCTAGCATGCTCTAATATCCGAATTCTCAGGTATCGCTTGGTGCGTCCAATGTATTGGTAACCACATGGACATTGAAGTAAATAAACCACATATGTGGATTTACAGGAAATACAGTCCTTGACCGTAAAACATTCCTTTGTGGTGTTTGAAATGAATTTCTTACGGTCAATATGAAGCATTTTGCAAGCTTAACATTTACCGCAACTGAAATTGCCATTTGGTCTCGTTGGTAACCAAGTTGTCCCTAATTTAGGGTCAATTGGAGGACCAATGTCGCTAGGGGCCAAATAGTGTTTTAAATTTTTGGCTCTGCGGTAAATGAAGCTTGGTGTGCACTGTAAAGATGGGCCAAGGACAGGATCGTTACATAGAATTTTCCAGTTATCACTAATGATTTTCTGGATATTTTTACTTACTGAGTTAAATTCTGTAACAAAAGGGACTTTAATTTTATTATCAATAGTACTGTCCTCTATCATTGTTTTTGTATTATTTTGTATTAGAAGTGATTCTCTATCCATGTTATAGACCTTCACTAATGATTTAGTGAGGAGGGCCCTGTCATATCCACGATCAATGAATTTATCAAACAGGAGTGCTGATTGACTCTCAAAATCAGACAGTAAACTACAATTACGTCTAATACGCATAAACTGACTCTGTGGAATATTGTCAATCCAGGACCTTTTATGGTTACTGGAAGACAATATGAAGCTATTTGAATCCACCTATTTGAAAAAAGTTTTCGTATGAATTTTCATATCTGTTCTAGACTCTAGATGGAGATCGAAAAAATGAATCTCACTGGCATTGGTTTCAGCTGTAAACCTCAAATTAAATGTATTATTATTGAGGTATACCTTAAAAAGTTCCAAAGTGCACTCATCACCCTCCCAAATACACAAAATATCGTCAATATATCTTTTCCAGACAATAACATGGTGGGAGAAAGGGTTATTTTGCCAAATATGTTGATCTTCCCAAATTCCCATGTAAATGTTGGCGTAGCTAGGGGCAAAACGTGTCCCCATAGCTGTACCACAAAGCTTGACATAATGTTGATTCATAAAAAGGAAGTAATTATGGGACAATATAAATTTTATTGCCTTGACGATAAACTCACAATTTAAGGGATGTAGGTCAGAGTCTTTCACCAGGGTCTCACTGACGGCTTGTATACCTTTGTCATGGGGAATAGCTAGCTCACTGACGGCTAACCTGTCTCAATATGTAGACTTTTTTCTACAGAAGTATGTAAAAGTACAGCCATCTTATACAAAAGACACAACGGCCGTTCTGCACTTGGTCAAAACAATAAAATGGCAAGACACCTATAGATGGGCTACTTTCGACGTTCAGTCGTTATACACCTGTATTCCCAATGACAAAGGTATACAAGCCGTCAGTGAGCCCTGGTGAAAGACTCTGACCTACATCCCTTAAATTGTGAGTTTATCGTCAATGCAATAAAATTTATATTGTCCCATAATTACTTCCTTTTTATGAATCAACATTATGTCCAGCTTTGTGGTACAGCTATGGGGACACGTTTTGCCCCTAGCTACGCCAACATTTACATGGAAATTTGGGAAGATCAACATATTTGGCAAAATAACCCTTTCTCCCACCATGTTATTGTCTGGAAAAGATATATTGACGACGATATTCTGTGTATTTGGGAGGGTGATGAGTGCACTTTGGAACTTTTTAAGGTATACCTCAATAATAATACATTTAATTTGAGGTTTACAGCTGAAACCAATGCCAGTGAGATTCATTTTCTCGATCTCCATCTAGAGTCTAGAACAGATATGAAAATTAATACGAAAACTTTTTTCAAAAAGGTGGATTCAAATAGCTTCATATTGTTTTCCAGTAACCATAAAAGGTCCTGGATTGACAATATTCCACAGAGTCAGTTTATGCGTATTAGACGTAATTGTAGTTTACTGTCTGATTTTGAGAGTCAATCAGCACTCCTGTTTGATAAATTCATTGATCGTTGATATGACAGGGCCCTCCTCACTAAATCATTAGTGAAGGTCTATAACATGGATAGAGAATCACTTCTAATACAAAATAATACCAAAACAATGATAGAGGACAGTACTATTGATAATAAAATTAAAGTCCCTTTTGTTACAGAATTTAACTCAGTAAGTAAAAATATCCAGAAAATCATTAGTGATAACTGGAAAATTCTATGTAACGATCCTGTCCTTGGCCCATCTTTACAGTCCACACCAAGCTTCATTTACCGCAGGGCCAAAAATTTAAAACACTATTTGGCCCTTAGCGACATTGGTCCTCCAATTGACCCTAAATTAGGGACAACTTGGTTACCAACGAGACCAAATGGCAATTTCAGTTGCGGTAAATGTAAAGCTTGCAAAATGCTTCATATTGACCGTAAGAAATTCATTTCAAACACCACAAAGGAATGTTTTACGGTCAAGGACTGTATTTCCTGTAAATCCACATATGTGGTTTATTTACTTCAATGTCCATGTGGTTACCAATACATTGGACGCATCAAGCGATACCTGAGAATTCGGATATTAGAGCATGCTAGAAACATTAGATTAGGTTTAGAACACCACAGTGTTTCTAGGCATTTCAAAAATAAACATAACTGTGACTCTAGTCTCCTGAAATATATTGGTATCCAAACTGTTAATATTGGGAGACGTGGGGGAGATAGAGATAAAATACTCTCAAAACAGGAAAGTTTGTGGAGTTATAAGGTGCAAACTCTGTCCCCCCTAGGGCTAAATGAAGAACTTGATGTATGGTCCCTTTATTGATTTTTATTGATTTGTATTGAATTTTTCTGCATTTTAAACATATGGATGCCAATCCTATATATAGAGTTTCTCTCTAGATTTGTTACTTCTATTCCTTTTTCCTGATATCCTATGTAGATCTCCATATCGACTAATTATGTATTTTATACTAATACATGTTTTCTATTTTCTAGCAATATCGCAAAAATGTTTTTATTTATTTTTTATCTTTATTTAATAAATATAGTGTGTATTTTATGTAATATGTATGTTTATAAGTACTTGCGATTTAATTGTACCTCCCATGAGAGAGGCTGGAATTTCTGGCATTAGCCAATCAAAAGAGAACTGTGGGTATATGAAGCGCCCCAATCAACTAATCCTCCATTCCCTGACGAAGTGTTTTATACACAAAAAACGCGTTGGACTGAGGGCGCATTCATCCTTCTCCTATTGGAGTTATTTATGCCAAGTATTGTTAGTCTATTCCTAACTCTGGACTTTTTGTGGGACTTCCATCGCCCCCACGCAGTGACTCACTCGCGGGCGACACTGTTCCTCTGCTGATGCCGCTCGGTGATGTCACGAGTGCGCGTCTGGCGCTCTAGGAGTGAGAAGCTGATGGTGAGGCTTCCTGTTGCGGTGGACAGAACCGGAGCATCTCCTTCGTGTGTGGCGGTGGTCACTGCATCTACGGCTGGTGATCGAGGAGTTAACTGCAGGCTCTGAGAAATTCCACTGCGGTGTCCGGAACCGGAGGGGTTTCCTCGTTTGTGGCGGCAGTTCCCCTGTGGCGACGATCGCAGTGGTTGCATCTTGCCGGTTTGCAGCTGTTCCACAAGACCTGCGGGAAGTGAGCTGATCCAGATGTCCCCTATCCAGAGTACAGATTGGTAACATGTCCATAACATGTTCTGCCTAATTTTAACCATTTTGATGTACGTGTGATACTTACCAGTTTACCAATACAATTTTGTTTATATATTGCACAATGAGGTTTTTTGCGCTGTCTCTTTCTTTGTTTTTACACAATAGGAACAGCAGGCTGCAGGACAGCCTCCTCCTCTACGAGTTTCACGCTCAACTGGCGCTTCGTCTGGGAGTAAGGAGGGTGCCTGCAAGCCCCATATTTAAAGCACAAACCCCGCAAATGGGGAATTAATTAAAACCGTGACAGCTGTGAATATCAAGTGTAAGACATATCTATTTCAATATTTGCATAATGACATATAGCAACATAGCATATAGTGTTCTCATTTGCTCATTGTACACTACCGACACACTTTATTAAAGTGTGGCCGGTACCGCAAGCCGGGAGATTTCCCGGCAAGCTAGTGGCCGCCCCTCGGCGTGCCGCGCGTCATAGACGCGCGGTCACGCGTCTTCGGGAGCGTGCGCCCCCTGCACGCGCGTCCAGGAGCTCCCCGAGGGAGCCCTGGTGTCCCGCGATCGCGGGACAGCGGCAGGGGGTTCCGGGGGACCCGGCGGACCCGGCAGCGGTAGGGAGAGCGCCCCGATCGGAGGGCGCTCTTCCGCTGCTTCGGCGTGTGCCCGTCACTCTCGGGCGCGCGCCAGGCTACTGCTGCGGCCAAGAACGGGCAAATGCTCTAATAAACTTGGCCGCAGCAGTATATTAAAGAACACTTTAAAACAGTCTCTTAATGATACTTATTGGCTGTAAACATAATAAAATGAAGTGAAAACATTTGAAGTTGATAGGTGTTGCAAAAAGAAATTGGGTCTATATAAACATGATCTGTCTATTTTGTACTTTATAATTATATTGTACTGGTAGAATAAGATCTAAATGTATCACAAAAACCCAAATGGAAAATGGGGACTGGGACAAGGGAAATGGAGGAAGAAAGAAAGAAAAAGGGAGGGAAAGAAGCGGAGGGGAAGGGGGAGGGAATGGGAGGGGGAGGTGGAGGGGAGGGAGGAGGGAAGAAAAAGGGGGGGAAGGGAAAAGAGAGAAAGAGGGCAAAGAGAGCAGAAGTGGTCTTAACATAGTAAACAACATCATATTATAAAAATACAGTATCTAAATAAACTTTGAAAAATGCAATCATAAAAACATCTCCATTCCCAATCAACATTCAGTCCATTGGGCTGAAACATATTAAGAGTAAAGATCCAGTGTGCTTCTCTTTGGTGAAGGGTTTTAATCCTATCACCACCCCTTAGGGGTAAGGCAATCTGTTCTATTGCCACACACTGGAATGACCCTGTACAGCCCAATGGACATGAATTGAGATGTCTGGACACAGGATGTAACATGTTGACTACGGATCAATCTGAGATGCTCTAGGATCCTAACCTTAAGCATACGACTTGTTAAGCCGACATACTGTTTACAGTAGTACAGCGGCAAGTCAGCAGATAGATCACATAGTCAAAGCAACATGAGATGAAAGAATTAATCTTAAATCTACGTGTTCCATCTGAATTGGAGAAATGAGTGGCTTGCCACATGTTTGGACAAACTTTGCATCTTCCACATTTGTATGAACCAATAAGTTTGGAAAAGAACGTCCTAGTGGACGGAATAGGTTTAAGTACACTAGGCGACAGTTTGTTACCCAATGTAGGAGCCTTGCGGAACACAATTCGTGGACCCGTAATAACGATTTTAGATAAAAGGGGGTCTAATGTCAGGGTGCCCCAATGCTTTTTGATGATACACTTGATGGCAGGGGCTTGGTCACTATAACCTGTGATAAAGAAAGGAACATCTGATTTATAAGCTTGTCTAACTTTAGGGGTCATGGAAATTAAGGAATCTCTATTCGTATCAAGGGCTGATTGATAAGCCCTGTTAAGATCTTCCTGCTGATAGCCCCTGGCCAAGAATCTATCTTTCATTTCTTCCGCCCTCTGAACAAAGTCCTCCACGAAGGAACAGTTCCGACGTAAATGTAGGAACTGCCCCCGTGGGATACCTTTGATCAGGTGGCGGGAATGACAACTGTCAGCATGTAAAAGTGTATTTCTAGCATTTTCTTTACGAAATATGTCTGTTTGAATACATTTGGAATTGTCCACATACAGTTTAAGATCCAGAAATTGAATCTTATTAATGTGATAATTATGTGTGAACTTCAAATTTAGTTGATTATCTGACAGGTAGTCAAAGAATTTAAGCAACTCGACTTCCCCACTACTCCAAACCATCAACAGGTCGTCAATATAGCGTTTGTAAAATGCTATATTGTGCCTGAAAGGATTATTATCTCCAAACACGTGGGAGGCCTCCCACCAACCCATTAACAGGTTGGCATAGGATGGGGCAAAGGAAGTCCCCATGGCAGTCCCACGTGTTTGGAGATAAAATTGCTGATTGAATGTGAAATAATTATGTGTGAGGGAAAAACGGATACTATCTAAAATAAAAACAATATGTGCCGGAGATAAAGTGGATTGTGATTCAAGAAAAAACATTGTGGCTGTGATGCCGTGCTCGTGGTGTATGATGTTGTACAAGAAGGCTACATCGAGAGTAACCCATAAATAAGATGTATGCCAAGTGAAAGGTGCAAGGGGTGAAAGAATGTGTTTAGTGTCCATAACATAAGAGGGTAAGGTGTGTACTAGTGGTTGAAGTAAGTGATCAATGTACTGTGAAAGGTGTTCACCCAGGGAACCAATGCTGGAAATAATGGGTCTACGTGGGGGTGCAGTGAGTGTGTTGTGAATTTTGGGTAAGTGATGGAAAATGCGTATGATGGGATTTGGAGTGGTGAGGTATTTTTATTTAAGCATGTTTTTGGAGCATGAAAGCAGAGGTCAAAACATTCAACATTTCAGCGGAGGTCAAAACATTCAACATTTCTCCCTCGGTCAAAAGATCACCAAATTCTCGTTGAAAAGAAGAGGTGGGGTCACGTGCCAGGGTGCTATACGCTTCCATTTCTCCCAGCTGTCTTAGTGCTTCAGAAATGTAAACTCTCTATCAAGGACGACCGCAGCACCTCCCTTGTCTGCTTTCTTTATAACAATCTGACTATTAGATGACAATGCATTAATAGCTTCTCTCTGTGAAACCATATGGTTATCATGTTTATGTCCATGAAAATCTATGTCATTGAAAGGAAAATCCGTAATTCCTTCACCCACGCTCCAGAACCGAGAGGAACCTTTCCTCTGCCAGGTACACTGAAGCCTTGTGACTGGATACACTATCTGCACCTGTTTGCAGCAGACTTCCCAGGAAGCTTTCACGCCCTGCAACTGTTATCTTCGATCTTTGATGAACCTTATCAGGCCTGGGAGACGAACAAAATGAAACGTAACGCACGCCAGGTTTCAAATCCTTTGTCTCAATTTATTACTCATAGGGTAATGGTTTTTATACAGAATAAAAAAAGATATTGGTTAGAGGCGTATCATAGGCGTATCCTGGGCGTATACTAGGTGTGTCTTGGGCGTAGCTTTGATTAGAGGCGTGATTTAGGGGCAGGACATATTAGTGGCGTGACTTTTGAGACGTGTCTTTTTTCAATACAAGCAATTGTCTAAATACATAGCTTATTCATTGTCTGTTATCAAAAGAGACCTTGATTCTTAGCAACTTTTTCACTACCTTGCTTCTTGCAGAGAACCATTCTATTATATTCTACTAAAACACCAGGAAATTGACCACACAAAAGTATCTAGTAATATTCTGGCCAGGAAGAATGAAATGCAATTTAGCAGAGAAACTGAGTGCATTTATGAATTATATTTCAGAAAAAAGGCTGACTACAGAATCTTAACTAGTTATGACCATACAAAATGGAAGCTTAACATGAGTGCAGACTCTGGCCTAACATACTGGTCCTAACAGTCATTCACTCGAATATCTCTAGCCAAAAGAGATAGGTCATGTTCAACAGCCTTTTGAAAGATTTCAATAAATTGTCCCTTCATTTATGTGGGATTAAATTTAGATTTAGTCTTAAAGCCTGAATCCTGTCTTCCTAGAAATTCAGAAGGATCATAGGTCATACTGTTATTCTCATTGAGAAGATCAGTTAAATCTTGTTGGAAACACATGTCTCTAAAATCTAAGGATAGAGATTGAGTATGGTTAATGTCAAATTTTGCGGCTATCTGCTATGGTAACGAAGCAGCATGAAATTATTTTTAATAATACTGTACAGTGAGCAGGGGGTCCCCTGAGCTGAACCACATTGCTTTGTGGACCAGGGACCCCCTGCTTCCCGAGTTACAGGCCCTGGTATGTGTCATCGGGTGGGCAGTGTAGCCTCCATCTTTATAGCGTCCCATACGCTACGTGCCCGCTATAAAGATGGCGTCGACACTGTAACCGATGCCCCAAACGGGGCCTGTAACTCGGGAAGCAGGGGGTCTCTGAGCCAGAAATCAATGTGGTTCAGCTCAGTGGACCCCTTGCTCCCGCACAATATTATTAAAATACATTAATGCTGCTTCATTACCATAGCGGATAGCCGCTAAGGCAATGAAGAGGTTAACGCATAATAGCATGTTTATTGGGGACAATTGCCCCCAATAAACATTGCAATACACAACATACAATACAGTAATGGGCAAAATTACAATTATCCACAAATGGATAATAGTGCAGTTGTCCATTTAAAATACATAAATAACAATAAATACATTAAATACATATAGCACTCACCCATGTCTGGCTGCCACGATGAAGGCCATCCTCATTTTCATCTTGCTAATGCCCCATACGCTTCTGCAAAGCAGAAACAAGAATAAAAACATCCCATATAATGTCCCCTAACCCCTTAATCACCATAGCGGTTATTAACCGCTACAGTCATTAAGGGGTTAACCCACCCTCACCCACCACTCGGGAGGCCTACATACCCTCCCCCAATAACTCCCCACCCTGTGATGCCTAACCACCCTCACCCACTACCCACAAGGGAGGCCTACCCACATACCCTTGGGGCCAATACCCCCTTCCCCCACCCCAACACATACAGTGCAATAATGTGCCAAATAACTATTACCCAGATAGGGATAATAGATTATTTGGCCATTATTAAACACATTAACTAGCATAGTAAAATAAAGAAACTTCTACAGACCTCATCAATAAGAAGGCCCCGTCGCCAGCATAATCATTGTAGTACGTTGCCAAAATAATACATAGCCAATACATTGCAATTACATACACATATCAATGAACCCCTTAATCCCCTTATCGGATACTAACCGCAAAGGTAATTAAGGGGTTAAGCCACCCTGGCCCGATACCCACCCTTCACACATTCCTTTGTACAGTGGCTTCATCATGCAAAAAAAATTAAAAACAAAATACAATATATATATATATATATATATATATATATATATATATATATATATATATATATATATATATATATATATATATACACACACACATGATGAACCAATATACAAATAAATGTCTCACGGTTAACAAAAACCTGCTTAAATAAAAATACCACTTCTCTATTACATCCACAAGGAAATACAATGCTATTTCCTAAAGAAATCAAATGTAATCATCCAATCTAAAGCATCAAATGCCAATCAAAAGCCTCAAATGCCACTCAAAACATTGCATTTACATTGTATACATGATGCATTAAATCTAAGCAACATGTAGACGCTGCAAATCAATGTTAACCATGCAATATTCCAAAGAAAATAGCATTACATCCAAAAAAGTATACTATGTAGTCCAATAAAGTCACCAACAATCAATTTGCATACATTAATTACATCCCAAAACAATTAAAATAGCATCCATACCAATTACACAATTAACTATAGCAACCGTTAAAGAGAACAAGTTACCATCATACAAAATAGAAGGACACCAAAAAATAAAATATACAAAAGCAAGCCTCACCATGACCTAAAGTACAGCATACAAGCCCAAAAATTACATCTAGCTAATTATAAAATACATTTAACACACATCTATGCATAGCAGCATAGGCAAAATCATTTAAAATAATGCAAAGCAAGCTTTTCAAACACAATCATTTCTTACCCTGTATGTATATATCTCTCTAGACATACATACATAAATACATACAGTGGCAAGAAATGATGTACCCAAAAAAACCAACACATGTAAAAACAAGAAAAAAACAAGTTACATAAAATACATTTCTTTTCTTCACTTACCATTACTTCACCCACTCACCGACTCCCGTTGAACAGCTTACTCGCGAACCAATCCACGAACAGGAACCCATAAAATAATAAACCAGAAAATTATAAACATTAAAATAACAAAACAAAACAATCCACGGGTCTTCTAGTTGTAATCCATCTTCATCTGTATTCTGCTTTCTTTCAGCTGCGGCTCTCTTCCGGGGTCTTCTTACCGTCTGCTGCCACGCCCGTGTCTTCTTCTTCTTTAGGAGGTCCTTCCTCCTCGGCGTCTGGCTTCAAAATGAGACGACATAGGCTTTTAAAGGCCTATGACGTCACATTTTCGGCATGGTTTCCACGGCCCTGATTGGTCCATGAAAATTATGTGCTTTGGCCGATTAAAAAAAAATGATGACATCACTTAAAGGCAATGAAAGCACAGCCAATCAGAATGACTTTGCTACAATTGCCTTTAAGATGACGTCATTAAAAGAAATATGGCCGGCCTCACATGGTACGGTAGCCAATCAGAGCGATTTTGCCTATGTTGCTATGCATAGATGTGTGTTACAGTAAATGTATTTTATAATTAGCTAGATGTAATTTTTGGGCTTGTATGCTGTACTTTAGGTCATGGTGAGGCTTGCTTTTGTATTTTTTATTTTCTGGTGTCCTTCTATTTTGTATGATGGTAACTTGTTCTCTTTAACGGTTGCTATAGTTAATTGTGTAATTGGTATGGATGCTATTTTAATTGTTTTGGGATGTAATTAATGTATGCAAATTGATTGTTGGTGACTTTATTGGATTACATAGTATACTATTTTGGATGTAATGCTATTTTCTTTGGAATATTGTATGGTTAACATTGATTTGCAGCGTCTACATGTTGCTTAGATTTAATGCATCATGTATACAATGTAAATGCAATGTTTTGAGTGGCATTTGAGGCTTTTGATTGGCATTTGATGCTTTAGATTGGATGATTACATTTGATTTTTTTAGGAAATAGCATTGTATTTCACCGTGGATGTAATAGAGAAGTGGTATTTTTATTTAAGCATGTTTTTGTTAACCCTGATATATATATATATATATATATATATATATATATATATATATATATATATATATATATATATATATATATATATATATATATATATATATATATATTGTGACATAGTCCAAAGATGTTAGGCAGCTTTCTGCCCCATTTTAGAGCAGAAAGTGCAGGAATAGCTAAAAATGATCCGTTCCACAGCTTCCCATTAACTCAGGCAGCTGGATGGAAAATCCAGAGCACAGATTACAATGGCTCTAGTTCTCCCTCACCTGCTCTTCTAATCACATGCACAGGTATTTAGAGCAGAGAGGTTTTGCATTTCACTCTCTCTCCTTGGAGCCTGGGGGCTGGGGGTGTCGCTACTCTCCTGCATCCAGTATCGAGGTTGACGGCCTCTCCACGTATCACAGTACCAGAGGATTTGCCTGGACACCCCAAACAGATAAGACAAACAAATGGTTACTGCTGTTGCTAAAAGACTGTGCTGTATCTTGTGACCCTAAATGAGAGAGCATTGTTTTAAGCTGGGGAACCAGTTTAGTTGGCCAGCAGCTGTTAGAGAGACTGATTTTGATGTGTAGTTAGATCCCTGAAAGGGATAGGATTTTGTTTATATAGTTTGGTTTCTTTTTACTTGAAATAACAGTGTGGGAAATACTGTAACAATGAAATGAGTGAACTGCTGAATGAAAGTATCTGAGTACCTCTAACCTACACATGTTAAAGCTGCAGTACCTTACTTGGATGAAAATAAAGCAGGCAGAAGCCTGAGTTAAGCAGCTTAATACTTTGCATGATCCTGTTTTTGTATTAAATAACCCTAGAAGACTGTGTCGGGAAGAACCCAGACAGACGTCAGCACTACAAAAGAGGGGCGTTTGTCACATATGGTGGAGAATGCGGGCAGACACTAAAGTCTGTGGGTTTGCAAATAAATGCGGGGGTTTAAAATGGCCGCCCAGCTGAAGTAAAATACAGATGCTATGAGTGAAGTCTGTTCCACTGTGTATATCAGTTGTGCTTCTAGCGTACACAGAGAATGTGCGAAGTGTGGATGCAATAGCACCCTGAACCCAAACAGAAAACCAAAATGTTTTGCTGAAGAAAAAAAAAAAAAATTTTGCATCTAGCAAGTGCTGTTTGTAAAGCTAATGCCTTTTGCTGAAGTGAGTGAATTTGCAGCTAGCAAGTGCTGTATGTAAGTTGCTGAAGTGAGTGAAATTGCAGCTAGCAATTGTCCCTGCCGGGTTTCTAAAATGGCCGACGTGAAATGTTTGTTGTGTAATGTACGTAACCATACAAAACAGTGTCCCTTCAGGCCATACTATGATCACGACCCTGGAGGAGAGCCGTACCTACAGATGAATTTAGTATGCTGGGCCTGTCATGAAGTAGGTCACATGGAAGATGTGTGCCCCAAAATTTTCAAAGACAAACAGCTGCAAAAGCAAGCAACGCCCTGTGAGTGCAAGCAAGATGTGGAAGCTGATAACAGTGAGTGTGTGCCCAGGACCACTGATATCTCTGGAGCTAATAAAGCAAAAAGAAAGAAAACTGTTACTCAAGTCACAGGGGAAGTGACCGAGCCACTTGAACCTGCGCTGTCAGGACATGCGTCAGAAAGGCGCCGAGATGAGCAACAGCCCATAGGGCCTGGCGCAATCGTCCCAGGAATGACGACACGCCTAGAGATGACAAAGGCTACTGCTACCACCATAGGCAGAGAGCCAAGCGAATCAAAGAAAACAAGAACTGACTGGAAACTATGCTATGAGATGTCCCAGAAAGATGTGCAAAACTTCATCACAGAGTTGGGGGTTTCTCGGCAAGAGGCTAGCGCGCTTAAAGCAGAGCTGGAACTCTCACGCCATGAGGTCTACGCTCGCAGCACAGAGCTGTGTACATTGAAGAAAACCTATGAGAATACCCTGAGTAATTTAGAGACTGTAAAAAGAGAGAATGTAAGTCTGACACAGAAAAATTCAGACTTGACTGACCAGATCAGTGAAAGTGATGAGAAGCTTCACCAAGCAGAAAAAGTGGAGAAGCAATTGATTCAGGAAAAGTTAGAAATGCAGGAAGCACTGCAGAATACAGAATCAGCGGCGATCCAGGCGACACAAACTGCAGAGCTCCAAAAAATGGAGGCGCTGATGCAAACCCAGAGCAAGCACCAGAAAGAGGTGAAGACCCTGAGGGAGGTCTGGCACGATCAGGTTGAAGAGCTGCAGAAGCAGATGGCTGAGCGCGAGATACAGTGCGCCAAGAGAGAGGAGGTGTCCGTCCGTCAGGTGGTTTGCCTGACACTGCGCTATAAAAGCGAGATGGCCGATATCTACAAGCAGCTGGACCACACGGCAAATGAGGGGGCCCGGCTGCAGCTGGAGCTGGACAAGACCCGGAAGGAGCACCTGCAGCTGCAGGTCAAGAATAGAGAAAATGAAACAGAGTTAAACCTCGCTCTGAAACAGATGACGGACATGGGAGAAGCGGCTAAAGTGGTTCAGTCGGGCTATCAATCCTACCTCCTAACCAAGCAAGCTGTACGTTCCTATACGTGTATCTTCAATGCTGTTGCAATATTACGATTTGCTATAAAGATGAAGTTGGAGAAAGAGATTCCAAGGCTAAAAGAGACACGGTCACAAAAGGAGACCAGGGAAAGTAAACTCAATGTCCTCACTGATGACAAAGAGGAAGGAGAAAGAATTGACTTTGATTGTGCTGCTGTTATTCCAGAAACAGATAGGCACCCTCCTGAGAATATACTCCCTGATCTGGAATTCAAAAATCCAGATCCTCAAATTCATTTACGTTGTCCAGAAGATTATCAAACTAGTGGACACACTCAGGACAACACAGAAGATGTTTTAGCCAAGTGGGTGGCAGTTCCTGAAAACACAAACTTGTTGACAGATCCTGATGACATGGTTAATATGGACTACGTTTGTACAGAGGCAACTAGGTCTCCAAAACCCAAAGGCCTGGTAATGGCCACAAAAGGGAAATCAAAGATTGAAAAGAAAAAACAACGAAGGTTAACATGGCGCCTGAATAGTTCCATATTTCACCAATCTGGACCACACTGTGGAGCCAAGGAGAATCTGGTCCAAGGATCTCATCAGAAGCTAAAGAAACAGTCCAGTCATTTGCAGGTTGCAGCGGGCTATGAAATAAAGTCAAAGGATGCAATAGACTGGAAGTCAAAAAAAAAAAAAAAAAAAATGTTTGGGGGAACTGACCGATTTATTTTTTTTATTACACGTGTGGACTATGTCACGGACACTTAACTATGCAAATAAGCATTTTGTCAATATTACAATGTTATATTGGTTCTCTGTGTTGAAAATGTAGCTAAACTACAAATTAATATACAGGGTTGATGGCCCTTAAGATTACAAGGCTGTAGTATAAGAGAAAAAATATTGGTAGCTTACAATATGGAAAAAAAAAATGCCCTTTTCGGTTGGTAAATTTATAATGAAGTTCATATTCGTATCATGTGAATACTTAATATTGTACTGAGGAGTTAGCTCAAGTATTTCAGGTAGGACGCTCACCCCAGTGAGGTCCATGGCCGCTCACCCCAGTAGGTGTGAGCTGGGGAGGGGGATATGTGACATAGTCCAAAGATGTTAGGCAGCTTTCTGCCCCATTTTAGAGCAGAAAGTGCAGGAATAGCTAAAAATGATCCGTTCCACAGCTTCCCATTAACTCAGGCAGCTGGATGGAAAATCCAGAGCACAGATTACAATGGCTCTAGTTCTCCCTCACCTGCTCTTCTAATCACATGCACAGGTATTTAGAGCAGAGAGGTTTTGCATTTCACTCTCTCTCCTTGGAGCCTGGGGGCTGGGGGTGTCGCTACTCTCCTGCATCCAGTATCGAGGTTGACGGCCTCTCCACGTATCACAGTACCAGAGGATTTGCCTGGACACCCCAAACAGATAAGACAAACAAATGGTTACTGCTGTTGCTAAAAGACTGTGCTGTATCTTGTGACCCTAAATGAGAGAGCATTGTTTTAAGCTGGGGAACCAGTTTAGTTGGCCAGCAGCTGTTAGAGAGACTGATTTTGATGTGTAGTTAGATCCCTGAAAGGAATAGGATTTTGTTTATATAGTTTGGTTTCTTTTTACTTGAAATAACAGTGTGGGAAATACTGTAACAATGAAATGAGTGAACTGCTGAATGAAAGTATCTGAGTACCTCTAACCTACACATGTTAAAGCTGCAGTACCTTACTTGGATGAAAATAAAGCAGGCAGAAGCCTGAGTTAAGCAGCTTAATACTTTGCATGATCCTGTTTTTGTATTAAATAACCCTAGAAGACTGTGTCGGGAAGAACCCAGACAGACGTCAGCACTACAAAAGAGGGGCGTTTGTCACAATATATATATATATATATATATATATATATACAGTATATATATATATATATATATATATATATATATATATATAGTATTTTGTTTTTAATTTTTTTTTGCATGATGAAGCCACTGTACAAAGGAATGTGTGAAAGGTGGGTATCGGGCCAGGGTGACTTAACCCCGTAATTACCTTTGCGGTTAGTATCCGATAACGTGATTAAGGGGTTCATTGATACTGCACCGACACACTTTATTCGAGCAAATACCCAGTATGTACCTGGCAGATACCTGGAATGCGCCGCTCCTCACCTCTGACAAGCCCCGTTGCGTTTGCCTTCCCAGCCTGGGTTCATGCCTGGCTGACGGGCGGCTGATCTGTTAAATGATAATGATTAGGATTTAATAGGCTGCAATACTTCGCGTGTCTACCAGATGGCATAAATTCATGAATTGTAATGCAGTATATATATATATACTGTGCAGTATTGCAGCCAGCGGGAATAAAATTCTTCAATCCCTGCCTGGAAAATACCTCAATGCACTCGGGCAGAAAACAGTCACAAACCTCAATACACCCGGGTATACCCGAATTCGTGGGACTAGCCGAGCTCGAATAAAGTGTGTCGCCAGTGTATGTGAATGTAATTGCAATGTATTGGCTATGTATTATTTTGGCAACGTACTACAATGATTATGCTGGCGACGGGGCCTTCTTATTGATGAGGTCAGTAGAAGTTTCTTTATTTTACTATGCTAGTTAATGTGTTTAATAATGGCCAAATAATCTATTATCCCTATCTGGATAATAGTTATTTGGCACATTATTGTACTGTATGTGTTGGGGTCGGGGAAGGAGGTATTGGCCCCAAGGGTATGTGGGTAGGCCTCCCTTGTGGGTAGTGGGTGAGGGTGGTTAGGCCTCATGGGGTGGGGGGTTATTGGGGGAGGGTATGTAGGCATCCCGAGTGGTGGGTGACAGTGGGTTAACCCCTTAATGACTGTAGCGGTTAATAACTGCTATGGTGATTAAGGGGTTAGGGGACATTACATGGGATGTTTTCATTCTTGTTTCTGTTTTGCAGAAGTGGATGGGGCATTAGCAAGATGAAAATGAGTATGGCCTTCATCGTGGCACCTGGACATGGGTGAGTGCTATATTTATGTAATGTATTTATTGTTCTTTATGTATTTTAAATGGACACATTCACTATTATCCATTTGTGGATAATAGTAATTGTGCCCATTACTATACTGTATGTTAGGGGGGTATAGGGGTTGTTGTGGTATATATATATATATATATATTTATTTAGTGTGAGGCTGTGGTGTGTGTTTTATTGTTATTTTTATTGTGGGTAGCGGGGGTGGGTGAAAGGGGTATTAGACCCAACGGTGGTTTGTTTAGGGCTTGCGGGTGGGTAGCGGGAGGGCTGAACCCCTTCATGACCGTAGTGGTATTAACCGCTACGGTCGTGAAGGGGTTAAGCGCACCCGCAACCCCCCTCGCAAGCCCTAAACAAACAACAAAGGCAAAATACCCCCTTCATCCACCCCCGCTAGCCACAATAAACCTGGCATGGCGGTTTAACCCCTTCATTGCCTTAGCGGTGTGCCGCTAAGGTAATGAAGTGGCCTTTAAATGCATTTTTCCTGGCTCGGATGCATGCCGGGGGGCTCCGGTGCTGGTATTAATGGTATCAGCTCCGGAGACCCCCTGCATCAATCCCAGCCAAGAAAAAGGCCAGAATTTTTTCTAAGTGCCGATCCATCGCTCATCAGCAGCCTCTCACCATCAACTTGCCTACTTTTTGTATAAAAACGCCATTCTAGAGTGGCGAATAACGGCGCAAAGCTACTCGCCACTACTAGAATACAGCGTGGCGGAAAAAATATCTATTTGAGGCGAAAAGTGCCTTCTCGCCTCGCCAATGGTGGAAAGAAAAAAAAAGCCAAACACATTGGCGGTTTTTATGATTCTCGCCACGTTTTCGCCCCTTACTGAATAGGGATAGGCATTTTTGGCGTGAAACGGGCGAGAAGTGCCTTTCCGCCGCTTACTGCATGACCCCCTTAGTTTGCTTCGTGATACTGATGATTTTCTCTTGCTTCTTAATTTTAATTGGCTAAATTAACATCTAGATCTCTGAAGCTTTCAATGTGTGAAAAAGCCTTAAGTTGTGTTTTTAAATCATTTATGCTGGTTAATTAGGTCCATAAGTTTAAATGAACATTCATCCAAAATCATGCACCATTTACGTTCGAATTCTTCTTTGTCAAATCCAAATGATGGTGCTTTGGTTAGGCGTAACCCTCTAGGTATGCGTCTGACTATGTTATAATTTTCAATGGTAGTGATTTCCCACCAAATTCTTTGGTCATGTAGCAAGTATTTCTCCAAGTATTTCTCCAATCTAGTGAATTGCACGAAGCAGACTAAGGGCCTCATGCAGTAAGCGCCGATAAGGCTTTTATCGCCATTTTTCCGCCAAAAATGCCTTCCCGATTCAGTAAGCGACGATAAGTGGCCAAAATCGGCAATTTTTGTTCCAGATAAAAACTTATCGGCAGCCGGGTGCTGATAAGCCACTTATCTGCACTATTTGAACTCGGCTGAATTCAGGTAGCCCCGATCAGCTTTTCGCTGCTGATCGGCACTCCCGAATTGAGGTTTTTTCGCCAATCCGTCCCATCAACTAAAGTTGGTGGGTTGGTGGGGGAGAAGCATCGGCAAGGTCGACACTTAGAAAAAATCAGGCCTTTTTCCTGTCTGTGATTGATGCCAGGGGCCTCCGGAGCTGATACCAACACCGGAGCCCCCCGGCATGCATCCGAGGCAGGAAAAATGCATTTAAAGGCCACTTCATTACCTTAGCGGCTAACCGCTAAGGCAATGAAGGGGTTAAACCACCGTGGCAGGTTGTTGTGGGTAGCGGGGGTGCATGAAGGGGGTATTTGGCCCTTGTTGGTGGTTAAGGGCTTGCGCTGGGGTTGCGGGTGCGCTTAACCCCTTCACGACCGTAGCGATTAATACCGCTACGGTCATGAAGGTGTTAAGCCCTCCCGCTACCCACCCGCAAGCCCTAAACAAACCACCATTGGGGCCAAATACCCCCTTCACCCACCCCCACTACCCACAATAAAAAAAATACACACACAAAATCCCCACACTAAATAAATAAATATATATAAATATATATATATATATTACCCCAACAATCCCTATACCCCCCTAACATACACATATATGCACATCAATGATACTAGAGGCCGGCGGAGGGCCTGGGGTGTTACCCGCAGGCCTGAAGTACCAATTCTGCCCCCCCCCAATTAGTGTAAAAACACATATATACTTATAAAGAAATAACCCCCCTACCTAACACATACAGTATAGTAATTTGCACAAATGGATAATAGTGACTGTGCCCATTTTAAATACATAAAGAACAATAAATACATTAAATACATATAGCACTCACCCTTGTCCGTCTGCCACGATGAAGTCCATACTCATCTTCATCATGCCCATGCCCCCTCCGATGCTGCAAAACATACACAGAAACATCCAATGCAATGTTCCCTAACACCTTAATCACCTTAGCGGTTATTAATTGCTACAGGCATTAAGGGGTTAACCCACCCTCACCCACCAATCGGGAGGCCTACATACCCTCCCCCACTAACCCCCCACCCCGTGAGGCCTAACCACCCTCACCCACTACCCACAAGGGAGGCCTACCCACATACCCTTGGGGCCAATACCCCCTCCCGCCACCCCCAGTTCCCACAATAAAAACAATACACTGCCCCACAATAAGCATCATTCTATGTATTAAATACATAACCCACCCCTGTGCCCCCCCATAAATACATGATTTATCCTTTTACATACAGTGTTCATACCCCAGGCCCACGCGAGTCCCTGGTGTGCCTGACTGGTCACCTGACAGACCTACAGGTTACCAGCAACTTGTTTCATACAGGGTCTGGAGGTCTGTTGGTGGGTCCCGCCAAACGCCATGGCCCACCAGGTGGTCTCCGCGAGTCACCGTGGGCCACAATTGGGTCCCCACGGTAGGCCCGCGGATGTCTGGGAGCCCCGGGTCAGACCCACAGGTGTCTGCGGGGCATCGGGGGGTTCCCACGGGGGTCTGGGGACCCACGGGTGGGCACTACGGGTCCGCGGTGCCCCCACAGATGTGGAGCCACTGGTTCTTCCCCGCACACTATGGGTCCACGGTGCCCCCACAGATGTGAGGCCACCGGTTCTTCCCCACAGACTAAGGGTCCGCAGTGCCCCCACAGATGTGGGGCCACCGGTTCTTCCCCGCAGGTGTCCCCCGTGGACCACGCAGCCTGATACCCGTGAGATACTCGAGGATACCGCAGGTGGTCTCCAGAGGTCTGACGGAGAACCAGAAGGAACAAACCCTGAATGTTAAATAAATAAACCTGACCTATACATTCAATACATCAATCCCCCCCCCCCAAAACATACAGTACAATAATGTGCCAAATAACTATTATCCAGATACAGTAGGGATAATAGATTATTTGCCCATTATTAAACACATTAACTAGCATATTAAAATAAAGCCTCCTTGTACAACATCATACACCACGAGCACGGCATCACAGGCACAAGGTTTTTTCTTGAATCACAATCCACTTTTTCTTCGGCACATATTGTTTTTATTTTAGATAGTATCCGTTTTTCCCTCACACAAAATTATTTCACATTCAATCAGCAATTTTATCTCCAAACACGTGGGACTGCCATGGGAACTTCCTTTGCCCCATCCTATGCCAACCTGTTCATGGGTTGGTGGGAGGCCTCCCACGTGTTTGGAGATAATAATCCTTTCAGGCACAATATAGCGTTTTACAAACGCTATATTGACGACCTGTTGATGGTTTGGAGTGGTGGGGAAGTCGAGTTGCTTAAATTCTTTGACTACCTGTCAGATAATCAATTAAATTTGAAGTTCACACATAATTATCACATTAATAAGATTCAATTTCTGGATCTTAAACTGTATGTGGACAATTCCAAATGTATTCAAACAGACATATTTCGTAAAGAAAATGCTAGAAATACACTTTTACATGCTGACAGTTGTCATTCCCGCCCCCTGATCAAAGGTATCCCACGGGGGCAGTTCCTACGTTTACGTCGGAACTGTTCCTCCGTGGAGGACTTTGTTCAGAGGGCGGAAGAAATGAAAGATAGATCAGTAGGAAGATTTTAACAGGGCTTATCAATCAGCCCTTGATACGAATAGAGATTCCTTAATTTCCATGACCCCTAAAGTTAGACAAGCTGATAATTCAGATGTTCCTTTCTTAATCACAGGTTATAGTGACCAAGCCACTGCCATCAAGTGTATCATCAATAAGCATTGGGGCACTGTGGCAGGACGGCTTGTAGCCGAGGTCAGGGAACAGTCCACACGTGTAGTTTCAGGATAATGAAAAACGTTCAATGGCTTTATTTCTCCATCACAACATAACATGTGGGTACACTGTCCCTTTAAGCAAAACAAATCCTGCTCCACATTGGGAGGACTGACTAACACAGCAGGCCTAGCTAGCAGGCTAGCTGGCTAACCCAGAACCAAACCGTAAGAGTCTTTGAAGCAATCAGAAAAACAAATGAAAAAGTCTTAATTTGGTTGCAGTAAGAAGTTTGATGTATCTGTCTGGCTAGCAGCACATATATCCGTGTGCTGTGGACTGAGAGAGACAGCTACTGCAAGTCACAAGATCCTTTTCTACCTTGCTGGCTATCAGGTGTCAGCTAACATTCTGATTATCTAACTTCCACCTGAGTTAACCCTTATGAGTGCTGGATGAAGCACTCAGACATATGTCTCCCAGGCATAACTGATAGGAGTTGACTTCACTCTGTCACATACCTCCCCTGTTTGTGTGTGGCTAGTATCCCACATGGCTGAAGCCTGACCCTCCACTCCTTCTCGACAAAAAATCAGCATTTCCATGGTCCTTTCCAGGTCTATGCTTAATGTCAAAAGAGAAGGGTTGGAGGGCCATATACCACCTGGTCAACCTTGAGTTTGTGTCCTTCATGGTGTTTAACCACTTCAAGGGCGCATGGTCAGTGACCAGGGTGAAGTGTACTCCGGCGACATAATGTCTCAAGGCCTCAATTGCCCATTTTACAGCGAGGCACTCCTTCTCAATGACGGAATACCTCACTTCCCTTGAGAACAGCTTCCGGCTGATGAACAGTATGGGGTGTTCAACACCATCAAATTGCTGGGACAGCACTGCTCCCAGTCCTACCTCTGATGATAAAGGGCTCTTTAAAATCTGGGCTCCGAAGAGCGGGGCCCTCTAACAGGCACTTTTTAAGCATGACAAAGGCATCTTGGCACTCCCAAGACCATTTAACTTGGGTCGGGGCACTCTTTTTTGTCAGATCTGTTAGGGGTGCAGAAATTTCTGAAAAATTGGGGATAAACCGCCTGTAATACCCTGCTAACCCCAAAAGGGCGCGGACCTGTGTCTTTGTCTGTGGGGTGGGGACTTCCTTTATGGCGGCCACCTTGCTAGCTAGTGGCCTTACTATCCCTCCCCCGACGGCATAGCCCAAGCATTTTGTAGTGGATTTACCCAGGGCACATTTTTTTGGATTTGCAGTGAGCCCTGCATCTCTTAAGGACGTTAGGACTGCCCTTAACCTTTTTATATGCGACTGCCAGTGTCTGCTATAGATGACAATGTCATCCAAGTAGGCCACGGCATATGCCCTATGGGGTCGTAGTACCTTGTCCATTAACCTTTGGAACGTGGCTGGAGCCCCATGTAACCCAAATGGCATAGTGACGAATTGGTATAAACCGAGAGGGGTGGCGAAGGCAGTTTTGCATTTGGATTCTTCCGCTAGAGGTATCTGCCAATATCCTTTCGTGAGATCTAGGGTGGAGATATACTCTGCTTTACCAAGCGAGTCAAGCAATTCATCCACCCTAGGCATTGGGTATGCATCAAATCTGGATACAGCATTCACCTTTCGCAGATCCACGCAAAACCTCACCTTCCCATCTGGTTTAGGGACCAACACTATAGGGCTACACCATTCGCTGTGGGACTCCTCGATCACACCCAATTCCAACATGTCTATTATCTCCCTCTCTACCAGGTATTTTCAGCCCTCTGGCTATCTATAGGGATGGGACCTTACTTTTACGCCAGGTTCTGTCTCAATCCTAAGGGACACTAAATCAGTCTGCCCTGGCAGGTCAGAAAAAACATCTGGGAACTGGTCATATAATTCTAGTAAGTCTGACCTTTGTTCCGTTGTTAACTGCTCTCCCATGAGAACCTTATGGTCATTGTACGTACTACCCTTTGGAATCTGTGGACCCAAATCCGTCTCTCAATCCCGAGGGTGGATGAACAGCGATCTCATCGTTTTCCAGGGTTTCAGGAGTTTTACGTGGTAGATTTGTTTACCCTTCCTGGACCCTGGTTGAGAGATCTCATAGTTCACCTCCCCGGTGCGGCGGAGAACTTGGAAAGGACCCTGCCACTTCGCAAGGAGTTTACTCTCGGATGTCGGTAGTAGTAGCATCACTTGGTCCCCAGGTTGGAAGACCCTCAAGCGAGCAATTTGGTTATACTGCCTTTCTTGACGTTCTTGAGCAGATTTGAGGTTTTCTTTAGCAAACCGACCTATCATGTCTAGTCGGTTTCTAAGGTCTATGACATACTGAATGGTATTCTTGGAGGGGGAGGACTCCTCCTCTCAGGATTCCTTCAGTAGGTTGAGAATACCCAGAGGTTGGCGTCCATATAGGAGCTCAAACGGGGAGAAGCCTGTGGTTGATTGGGGAACTTCTCGTAGCGCAAACAACAGGAAAGGGAGAAGTCCATCCCAAGCTCGCTTTTCCGTGTCAACAAACTTTCTAAGTATGGTTTTTAAAGTACGGTTAAACCTCTCTACCAATCCATCTGTCTGAGGATGGTAGACTGAGGTCCTGACGGATTTTACCTCCAATAACTTCAGGACATCCTGCATTAACTTTGCCATGAAATTTGTCCCCTGGTCAGTTAACATTACTTGGGGCAGTCCTACCCTAGAGAACAGTTCTAACAGCCTGTGAGCAACCTGTTTAGCAGTGGCTGATCTCAGAGGGAAGGCCTCAGGATATCTGGTGGCTTAATCTACGACAACGAGTATAAATTTATGTCCCTTCGCAGAGGGTTCTAAAGGTCCGACCAGATCTACCCCAATTCTCTCGAATGGGACGGCTACCAAGGGCAGAGGGACCAAGGGAGCCAGCTTCTGTCCTTTTTGGCTAGTTAACTGGCATTCAGGACATGTCTCACATAGTTTCATGATGTCACCAAGAATGCCTGGCCAGTAAAACCGGGACGAGATGCGGTCCGTGGTCTTATCTCTGCCCAAATGACCACCCCATGGGAGAGTATGGGCTAGGGTAAACACTTTTTTAATCAACCCCTTAGGGACTAGCATCTGTCGAATGACCTCCCCTGTTTGTGTAACCTTATTCACACGATATAGGATGTCATTCAACAGTTCAAAATGTGGAAACACTCTTACCCCTTGTTCATCTATTATCTTGTTGTTGACCTGTACCACCTTCTCATATTGTCTAGCCAGAGCTGGGTCTTCCCTTTGCCTCTGACGGAAGTCAGGAAGATCCAGGTCTGGCTAAATTTCCGTATCTATCTGTTCCCCACCCTGGTCATCCCCGGCCATGACCTGACGTCCTTTGGGCTGACTAATGTTGCCAAAAGTCCTAGCCTTTCTTAACCAGTCCTCTTTTTCCGCACGTCTCTGTTTACGTGTCATTGGGACGTGATGTCTACGGGGGAAAATCTCTGGGGAAAAAGGAAACAAGTCTCCGGGCTTCTCCGGTACCAGAGAAGTAGGTTCCGTAGGAGTAGGGGCCAACAATGTTTCGAAGTAGGGCCAGTCTTGGCCATGTAGAACAGGAGCAGGTAGCCAGGGAGCAACTCCCACTAGTAGGCTAGCCTCTTGATTCTTGATACAGTACGTAGTAGAATGTTCGCCGTCGGGTATCTCTTTGTATCCCCATGGATACATTCGATATTCCAAGGAGAGTCATAGGATTGTCTGTTGCTTGGAATTAGGCCCTCTAGGATCAGGGTTTTTCCAGATCCCGAGTCCAGCATGGCTTTTACTATTTTCCCCTCCAGAGATGCTGGGACTAACCACGGATTGTGGTCCCCTTGGAGACAAGCTGTGGCAGTGGTTCTGCCATATGAACAGTCCATCTCATCATCTCCTGAGTCTGCCAACTCGGTCGTCAGCGGAAGCTCTCGATGGGGCTCGGTGTTTGGACCTCTCCGCTGTTGGATGGGATCCTCCCTTCTGGTTGGTGGGGTTATCCTCTCCACTGGATGGGTGACAGGAGTCCAGGTTCTCTGGGAATACTATGGGTGGCGGCCTCCCTTGGGTGATCCAATGGTCTCGGACCCGGGATGGGCGTCTCTGCGGGAGTTTGTACCAGGAACCCTCCGAGATGGGAAAGGGTCTTCCGATCGGGTTGACTGGATCTCCAGAGCTGGCAGGTTGTAGACCCCTCGATGGTCTGCTCTCCTGCATCTAGCATCACCGGAAGCAACTGGTGTTTGCACGGCCCGTTCCCAGCTATCCTGTTGGGTGTCGTCGCCAAGGAAGTTTTCCACCAAGCGGACCGCTGAATCCAGGGAAAATGCCGCGTGTCTTTTTACCCAGAAGCGGGAGGAGGGGGCAGTATCTGTATGAACTGTTCGAGCACAAACTGTTCAAGGATCTCTGCCTTGGTATGCTTCTCCGGTTGTATCCACCTGGTACATATGTCTACTAAGCGGTGGGCTACGACCCGGGGTCTGTCTCTGTTTGCATATTTGACTGTCCGGAACCGCTGTTGGTAGGTTTCTGGAGTGAGGCCTAGGCGATCCAGAATAGCAGCCTTTAGTTTCTGATAGTCCATGGCCTCGTCCGCTGGAAGAGCCTGGTAGGCTGCCTGAGCTTCCCCTATGAGAAGTGGAGCCAGAGTCGTTACCCAGCGATCAACTGTCCAGCCGTGGGCCATGGCTACCCTTTCAAAAGTGAGGAGAAATGCCTCTGGGTATTCGGTTGGCTTCATTTTAGGCAGCATCACCGGTGGGTTATTTGGAATCTCTGGTCTGCCTGGGGCTGGACCTTCGGCCAGCAATTGGAGTAGCTTTTCCTTTCGACGGGCCTGTTGCTCATCTTGCTGGGCTTGTCGCTCAGCTTGCTTCTCTGCTAGCTGGAGCTGTTGCTCAAGGAACTGAGAAAAAATTGTCTCCATTTTATTTATTTATTTTCTGTGTGGCCCTTCAGATACAGGGGCCATCCGAAATCCCACTTCTGACACCACCTGTGGCAGGACGGCCTGTAGCCGAGGTCAGGGAACAGTCCACACGTGTAGTTTCAGGATAATGAAAAACGTTCAATGGCTTTATTTCTCCATCACAACATAACATGTGGGTACACTGTCCCTTTAAGCAAAACAAATCCTCCTCCACATTGGGAGGACTGACTAACACAGCAGGCCTAGCTAGCAGGCTGGCTGGCTAACCCAGAACCAAACCGTAAGAGTCTTTGAAGCAATCAGAAAAACAAATGAAAAAGTCTTAATTTGGTTGCAGTAAGAAGTTTGATGTATCCGTCTGGCTAGCAGCACATATATCCGTGTGCTCTGGACTGAGAGAGACAGCTACTGCCAGTCACAAGATCCTTTTCTACCTTGCTGGCTATCAGGTGTCAGCTTACATCCTGATTATCTAACTTCCACCTGAGTTAACCCTTATGAGTGCTGGATGAAGCACTCAGACATATGTCTCCCAGGCATAACTGATAGGAGTTGACTTCACTCTGTCACAGGCACCCTGGCATTAGGCCCCCTTTTATCTAAAATCGTTAGTACGGGTCCACGAATTGTGTTCCGCAAGGCTCCTACATTGGGTAACAAACTGTCGCCTAGTGTACTTAAACCTATTCAGTCCACTAGGACGTTCTTTCCCAAACTTATTGGTTCATACAAATGTGGGAGATGCAAAGTTTGTCCAAACATGTTGCAAGCCACTCATTTCTCCAATTCAGATGGGACACGTAGATTTAAGATTCATTCTTTCATCTCATGTCGCTCTGACTATGTGATCTATCTGCTGACTTGCCGCTGTACTAAACAGTACATCGGCTTAACAAGTCGTATGCTTAAGGTTAGGATCCTAGAGCATCTCAGATTGATCCGTAGTCATGACATGTTACATCCTGTGTCCAGACATCTCAATTCATGTCCATTGGGCTGTACAGGGTCATTCCAGTGTGTAGCAATAGAACAGATTGCCTTACCCCTAAGGGGTGGTGATATGATTAAAACCCTTCACCAAAGAGAAGCACACTGGATCTTTACTCTTAATACGTTACAGCCCAATGGACTGAATGTTGATTGGGATTTGAGATATTTTTTACGATTGCATTTTTCAAAGTTTATTTAGACACTGTATTTTTATAATATGATGTTGTTTACTATGTTATGACCACTTCTGCTCTCTTTGCCCTCTTTCTCTCTTTTCCCTCCCCCCCCCTTTTTCTTCCCTCCTCCCTCCCCTTCTCCTTTCCCCCATTCCTTCCCCCTTCCCCTCCGCTACTTTCCCTCCCTTTTTCTTTCTTTCTTCCTCCATTTCCCTTGTCCAAGTCCCCATTTTCCATTTGGGTTTTTGTGATACATTTAGATCTTATTCTACCAGTACAATATAATTATAAAGTACAAATTAGACAGATCATGTTTATATAGACCCAATTTCTTTTTGCAACACCTATCAACTTCAAATGTTTTTATTTCATTTTATTATGTTTACAGCCAATGAGTATCATTAAGAGACTGAAAAAAACTAAATATACAGCTCACTAGAGTGATTGAATAATTGTGATAATGGATGTGCCCTTAAACGCCTAGTAGGACGTTGGGTGCAACTGATGAGCTGATAATAGTGGACTAACAAATATTAGAGAGTGGAAGCATATTAGTGCCTCAACTCTCCAACTAGTAGCTCATTTGTCAAAAGCACTCCAGGGCAGTTAAAACTTAGCATTTAATAGATATCTGACTAAAATAAAATCTACACACAAATTGATGATTATAAACACACAATGTAATTAAAAAGGAAGGGTGATGGGGAGGCAGGGTTGGGCTCAGGGTGTATAGCACAGATGAAAATTGCCTCAAATTATTAAAGGCAGAAATAGGCTAAATAAACACCCTGGGTCACCTATTATTATAGGACATAGAATCTAATGATTGCCAACAATGATAAAGATTCAGCAACAGTTGTAGACATACATATGTTGTGCAGCATTTAGCGTAGCATACCGATCAAGCCAACCTGAAATTGTAACGTGTAGCACCAAACAGTGATATGCCTGTTATTATACTGATATTTTAAATCAATAAAACAGAATATTTACACCGTAGGTACAACACAATATCAGGTTGGTGGAACGTGGATTGACTCTACGCCAAATGACGTTAATATACACAGCACAAGGATCACTAGAATACAACTGCAACTGAATGCAATTATCACGGAATTCAATTATAGCTTAGCACGCTTCTGGGAAAAATTCGTGACCAATACTTAAATGTGTGAGGATGCAGTCTATATTTTTTACACTGCCATTAAACAATGTAACCAGTGAGTCAGTGTATTAATGCAAAGCACTAGACCTTCCTAATAAATAGCATTAGTAACAATAAGACTGCATTTACCAAATGCACAACATACAGCATAGATGCCAGCAGCAAAGGTAAGGCAGATGGCAAAAAGGAGTAAGTCTGTTGCTATCAAACCTGAGACACAATGAATCAGTGTATCAATGCAAAGCACCAGATCATCCTAATGAATAGTATTGATAGCAATGGAACTGCACCTGCCATATGCACAGCATACAATGTGATCACCAGCAGCCCAAGTGAGGCAAATAGCGAGGCAAATAGCTAGAAGAAATAAATCTATGGCAATCAAACCAGGGACACCATGTAACAACGATACCAGACTCCCATCAGTCCCTCCCTCGTGACGTCACCACGCCGAACGCCCTGGCAACCCGCGACCAATCTGAGATTCACACGAGTGCGACTGCAGACTGCTGGATACAGTATGCTCCCCACAGGAGTTGTAGTAGAAAAAGAAGTGCAAAAATGCACACAAAGGTATTAAAAACAGTGAGTGAAATGACTAAAGCATTTGGAAGGTTGTAGTCTATCAAAGTCGGGATAGAGCTCATGGAAAATAAGCTAAGGGTCAGAGTGCAGACTGATGATATTTAACCATCGCTAGATGGTGCTAGAGAGCATAGCAGGAAAAAAAAAAGGGGGGGGGCTGATATCACAATGACAATGTCATAGATGTAATAATGAAAAGACCACACGGACACATTATCATGGTAATAATGGCTGCAATACTGATGAGTGTATTAGCACTAATATGCTTCCACTCTCTAATCTTCATTAAGAGACTGTTTTAAAGTGTTCTTTAATATACAATGAGCAAATGAGAACACTATATGCTATGTTGCTATATGTCATTATGCAACCAGTGAAATAGATATGTCTTACACTTGATATTCACAGCTGTCACGGTTTTAATTAATTCCCCATTTGCGGGGTTTGTGCTTTAAATATGGGGCTTGCAGGCACCCTCCTTACTCCCAGACAAAGTGCCAGTTGAGCGTGAAACGCGTAGAGGAGGAGGCTGTGCTGCAGCCTGCTGTTCCTATTGTGTGTTGCCAATAAAGCTTTGATGTTCAACCTCGGATTCTGACATCATTGGGCTGCTCGTTCTCACTCTGGATTCACCCCTCCCTCTCTACACATGATCTCCTTGCCGGATGCACGCTGTAGGATCCATTTCTGAGGAATCGTTGGACCCAGGACGGATGAGCTGACAGGGGTAAGATTGCCGTTTTTCCCCTGAGCCCCAACCTTTATACTGGTCTCCACACATTCTCTTAATTTCCTTCCAGCCCTGCACATTTAGTGTGTTTCTATTACCCAGCGCCAGCCTTAAGAGCGAATGACAGCTACACACCTCTACACTGGTGAAGTACCATCCTCTTTCCAAATAAAAATTAGGTCGTCAATATAACGTTTGTAGAAAATAATGTGACCCCCAAAACAAATTATTGTCACAAAAAAGGTGTTGTTTCTCATAATTGCATAAATAAATTGGTATATGAAGGTTCAAAAGAAATCCCCATAGCCATGGCTCATTTTTGTAAGTAAAATTAAGAATCAAAGAGAGAATACCACCCCCCCTCCCCCAGACTAATGTCCAATATCCCTATTAGCCAAATGTTGCTAATAGTTGTTTTGCAAAACAAAAAAGAATATATTCAGCGCCTGTATTAAAAGTCCTGGTGTGGTGTGATAAATATCACACAGATGTAATATACAACAATTATTGGGGAACCCATGCAGTTGGGGGTATGAGGCGTTCATGAGGCATCGGAGGAGATGAATCACCTCCGATGTATGACCGGGCTATGTCTCTACTATGGTGAGAAAGAGCATACAGCGTGATCCTGTACAAAGAAGCCAGGAAACGTCAAGGTCTAGAGAAGGAGGGAGGACCTTCTTTGGGCACATCTAATTTCTATCCTCCTTCACCTGCCGTCTGATGTTACCCATCCACCTCTCCTGGTAGGAGTGTTCCATGTCAACCTGGGCATTAATTGGATTAGGGGGCTGCAGACTTCGAGTCGACATTCCACTAAAAAAATCTTTGCCCAGGACAATCGTTACCCTTGATCGCAAACCACTGGGTTCGGCATTATCTCTCAGGAGACTCCTTTGCTCACAGCCACCATTGGGGTGATTCAACATGAGTCTATACAACTGGCTGTAATTCCCTCCCCAGCCACTAATATTATTCTGGGACTCTCAGCATCTGGTTTAGTTATATGCTAGAGCTCCTGCCTTGAATGGCAGGGTTGTGGGTTCTAATTCTGTAGAATCTGATGCGGGTACCCCCTTAATCACATGGGACTTTTATACTTATTGGTCTTAAGGATATATTTGATTTGTGACTCATTTGAATATACTTTGTATAGACATTAGCATATCTTCCATGGTACCTCTGGAATATTCTCCATTTCCCCCCTTCCTCTCTCTGACCATCATCTCATCTAATTTTTTTCTCTCTTGCTTCTCCCCTCCATCTCCATTTACCCCTCGTTTCTGCAGAGACCTGCACTCTATTAACCTACCAGCTTTTGATTCCACTCTACGCTCCTCACTCTCCTCTCTCAGGCCTGCTCCAGACACTGACAACCTGGTCAGGAACTACAACTTTGCCCTATCTTCCTCCCTTGATCTACATGCCCCAACTTCTCTCTGCCGTTCTCGCACTTCTAACCCCAGATCCTGGCTAAATTCCCACATGCACACGCTGCGTTACTCCACTCATTCCTCTGAACGCCTCTAGAGGAAATCTCACACTCTCGCAGACTTCCTTCACTACAGATTTATGCTATACTGTTTGAACTCTGCCCTCTTTCAGGCTAAACAAGCCTACTTTTCTTCACTAATCAACACGCACCAGTCTAACCCATGCCGATTCTTCTCTGTCTTTGACTCCCTACTCAGACCACCCTCAGCTGCCTGTTTTTCTTCCTTCATCTCCCCTCAGGACTTTGCTGACTATTTCAAGGAAAAGGTGGAATCCAAACAACAGGACATCTCCTCTGTTTCCTTATCCCATTCTACACATCTTCCTAACTCTCCTCCTGACTTCATTGACTCTTTTTCACTGTCACAGATGAGGATGTGTCACTGCTTATCTCCTCTTCTCCCTCTAGCACATGCTCTATTGACCCCATTCCCTGCAATCACCTAAATTCTCTTGCTCCTACTATAATCCTTACGCTCACACACATTTTTAACTCCTCCCTTTTCTCTGGTACCTTTCCCTCCTCCTTCAAACATGCAACAGTCATATCATTACTCAAAAACAGCAAGCTTGACCCTATCTTTCTTTCTAACTATCGCCCTGCCTCCCTCTTGCCTTTTGTCTCTAAACTCCTTGAACGTCTTGTATTTTTTCGCTTGCTGCATTTTCCCAACACCTACAGTATTCACTCCTAGACCCTCTACAATCTGGCTTCTGCACTGCTCACTCCACTGAAACAGCCCTCACTAAAATAACTAATGACCTCCATGCTGCCAAAGACAGAGGTCATTACACTTTGCTCATATTTTTCAAACTCTCTGCAGCATTTGATACTGTGGACCACCCCCTTCTCCTTCACATTCTCCATACTCTTGGTATTCGTAACAAAGCTCTATCCTGGATTTCCTCTTACTTCTCCGATCGTACTTTCAGTGTCTCTTCTGCTAACACCACCTCTATCAATCTCTCTGTGGGTGTACCCAAGGGCTCTGTCCTGGGACCTCTCCTCTTTTCTCTGTACACACTCTCTCTAGGTGACCTAATCACATCTCTTGGGTTCAAATATCACATCTATGCTGATGACACACAATTTACTTTTCAACCCCTGACCTTACACCTGCTTACAGACCAACGTTTCTGAATGTCTCTCTACAATATCATCCTGGGTGGCCCTCCACCAACTTAAACCCATATTTAATCGCAAACCTGGCCCCACTACCCCCTTCCACATTACTGTTGAAAGTTCTGTCATACACCCAGTAGTGCAAGCACGCTGCCTAGGTGTCACACTCGACTCCTCTCTCACATTCTCCTCTCACATGAAAAACATATCTAAAACCTGTCACTTCTTCCTTGGCAATACAAAGACATGCCCTTTCCTCTGTTGCTCCACTGCTAAAACTCTGACACAGGCCCTCATTCTCTCCCATCTCGATTACTGTAACCTCCTGCCTCTCACCGGTCTCCCCTTCAATCTATCTTAAACGCTGCTGCCAGAATTACTCTACTCTTTTCTAAATCTGTCTCTGTGTCTCCCCTGCCGAAATCACTCCCTTGGCTTCCCATCAAATCCCGAATCACACACTCAATTCTATACCATTCAAATACTATAAACCTGATACATAAAGCTTGGCCCCTTGCAGACGTACACCAGAAACCCTCCCACAGTCTCTGTACGTTTTTCCAACCTACCAATAAGACTGTAAGCTCTTCAGAGCAGGTACTCATTTTCCTAAATGTTACTTTTATGTCTGATGCACTTATTCCCATGATCTGTTATTTGAATTATTTGTTATTTACATGATTGCCACGTGTATTACTACTGTGAAGCGCTATGTACATTAATGGCGCTATATAAATAAAGACATACATACATGTTCATTTTTCATCCCAGTGCCTCAGTGAGAAGGAGTCCTCTGGCACTGTCAGTCAGTTGATCTTATGACTCCATTATCCCAACCCAAGAACTAGCTGCGTTCCTGGAAAGTACCCTCTATGGGAAAGAAATATGAAGGTGCAGTTGGCCCTCGAGAGGTGGAAGGATGCCTCACTCATTCTCTACCCTTTCACAGAATATATGAGGGCCAGAATCTTTGGGAGCCTTGACCATATACACGTCTGTACGTTTAGCCACTTGTTGCAAGCCAACAAGGCTACTAAGTCTTCAGCACCCTGAGCACCTGTACAAAGCACAAGATAATCTCCTAACTACCAATGGCTGTGCGCATAGGTATTGCTATTGGGACGGGTTTTGCAGGTGCCATGTGATCTCCTTTTTATGGAAGTGAGGGTATTCTGTGAGCTTCCCGCAAGAAACCCATACAACTCCAGAGGCTTAAGCCAACTGGCATCTTGAGTGGCGAGGCTAGGTTTGCTTCAACCCCTTCATGGCATAATCTAGTGGGGTGGTGACACTGTTCTCAGAGTCCTTTCAGCCTGAGGTACTATGGTTGTTCTAGGCCATCATTTGCATGTTAAGGTCAACACGAGGACTGCACGTTCAATTTCTTGAACGTGTACAGTATGCTGCTGCCACCAGATGTTTTAGAATGCAGTTCTTCGCCACACTTTGAATTCCTCAATACAGTTGACACCCATATTCTACGTCGAACCAGCAAAAGCTTATTATGCTGGTGAGAACAACATCCACTGAGTTCACCTATGTAACAGTGTGGGGTGAACGGAGGTCCTGGTCTCGGACCGACTGGCTGTGTCTATCAAGCCACCGCCTGTTGCGAGCCCAGTCAAGTGCTACAGTATTAGGCTGGAATCATTCTCGAACCACAATTCTACATCAAAAATACAAACATACAAAGTCGCCTCTTCTGCCGAATGTAAATATGTTTTATGCGAATGTGTTTCCCAAATTGGAACCTTTTTGAAACAAATATGTGTGTCATCACATTTATGCGCATGCGTGTATGGCAAATTGGAAACTTGTTGAAACGCATACTGTATGCGTGTCATCACATTTCTCTGCATGCATGTCCTGATGTTCCTAATTAAATGACTGTACAGTATGATACAGTGCATTTCCTCCCGGAGTCGCTAGATACTGTATCTGCTTGACATTAGAGAAGTAGTACTGCTGTTAGTGTATCTAAATAGTGGCAACCACTTTAATTTTCTAGCTTTATACGGTATTTTATATATACTGTTTTCTGTACAGTATGCAGTATCAATTACATTTTTATATATTTAAATGCCTTTAGAACTTTAGGTATAGTACTACTGTATGTGTCTAGACAGTAAAAACATGAATACACAAAAAAGTATATTTAAAGAAGGAACATTTTTATTTGGACAGGATAATAAAGGGAAAAATAATAAAAAAATAATACAACGTCTCCTCTTCTTCAAAATTTACAATCTTGTCTTTTCCTTCTACGCAATTGCTGGTGCTTCTTGGACATCTGGGTCTGTAAAATAAGAGACAATATTCTCTGTTATCAATCGCACCGTACATTATGGTTAAAAAATTCCTATATCTTCTCTCAAGTTTTCAGCATGATCTACTGCAGGGGGCGCAAACTTTTTTCCCTGCGCCCCCCTGACGGCTGTCCTCTCGCTCCCGCGCCCCCCCCAACTCCAACTTACCCGCGCTCCGGCGTAATGACGTCACGTTGCCATAGCAACGTGACGTCACATGACCTCGCAGCGTCATTTTGACGCCGCGTTGCCATGGCGCCGCAGGGAGGAAGCCGCCGGAGCCACGGTAAGTTAGGTTTACAGAGGCCCTGCAGCTCCCCCGGCACTTAATTTAAGTGCCTTCGGGAAGCGCACGGGGCCTCTGTAAACCCCGCGCCCCCCGTCGGCAGTGTCGCGCCCCCCCTGGGGGTCGCGCCCCACAGTTTGCGCACCGCTGATCTACTGTATGTCAAGAGTCACTGATTCATTGTAATTGGCTACTCATACAGGACTTATTCAACCAGTGTGTATTAGTGCTGTTACAGTATACGAAGTGTCAGACTTTCAAGTTAGTATTGTCACAACAATGTTACATTCTAGTGCGGAATTGTTTCTGTGTATCCTCGGCTGAAAGGCTAAAAGGAGCTAAAAGGACCATGACACCAGTACACACCATAATTATTCAGAATTGTATCTTTTCCTTTTTATGGGGGGGGAGACAAAGCATGTATGGCTTCGGGTACAGCACTTTACATTAGGACTAGAAGATTACATTAGGTTTTGAGGGTTTGGGGGAAGGGACTTGGCGTGCATGGATTGGAGCACTGTGGCTTACCTTGCAGTATTGCCGGGAGAGTTTCCTGCATAAAGGAGGATTTTTTCCTGCTCATTCTCATTGCATGCTCCAGACATAAACATGCAAAACAGAAATAGAAACAAATTATTATACCATGACACCAGTACAGACCATAATTATTCAGAACTGTATCTTCTTCTGCTTTTTTTGGGGGTGGGAGGGGTGGAGACAAAGCATGCATGGCTTCAGGTACAGCAATATACATAGGACAGTTTTTCCTACACATTCTCTATGCCCAGCTCCAGACATCAAAATAGAAAATAAGCATTAAAGAATTAAATATTTTTAAAACAATCAACTGCCTTTTTTTTTTAGATTAAAAACATTGGCGGCGCATCTATATTTTTAAATAAATGTATAACTAGTAGTCATCAAAAAGGTTGGAGGACTTCCAGGGAAGAGTCCTTGTATGCCTCAAAAGGGCATTGATACTGTCTGACGGTTTTCAAAAGATGACTGTTAAAATTAAAATATCGCTTCACTTCTTCCATAATTGTTCTACTTAAATTTGCAGGAATACCCATCTTGTATTTATTGCCTTCATAATTAAAATTTTTGGTCCACATGCTGTACATCGAAAAACTGACTTGGTGTTTAAAGATGAACTGGGCATATTTTGGAGGTAGACCACCACATCTAATCTTGTATTTCTCATGGACGCTTGGGTGCAGGTGTCTTAGCATGATGTCTGGGACCAGTACAATCCTGGGTGCTAGAGTGGGTGGGCTTCTGGCAGCGGGCGGGGATAGATGGTCTGGGAGGATGCTTTCCTCCTGTTGTGGCCTTACTGGGGCTGTAATCGCCTCCAACAGAAGGTTATGCGTGTATCCTGGAAGCGTGAAGGTCAAATCGAGGGATTGAGATGGTGCATGGGAGGGGGGTGCGGTTCCTCCATGGGAGAATAAGGTGCCACCAGGCCACCCTCCTGCTCCTGCATCAGACATACAGGGGCAAGGACTCCAAGCAAAGAATAGAGCCCCGTTATTTTCCTCTCAATCTTATCCTGACGAACCCCCATGCACCTAAACATATTCTCCATGCGCTCCAAAAGACAATCCATCTTGGCCTCCATTCTGCCCCTGTATTTCTCTATGGAGTGGTCAGTCATTTTGATACCAATAAAAACATCCAGCATGCGGGCAACAGAGCTGGATCTTGTGCAAGGAGTGCTGGTGTCACCCAGAGGACATCAGCGTGGCTGGGTGCTGGCGGAGGTAAGCAGGGGACTTCGAGGCGAACATCGGCGTGGCTGGTTGATGGCAGTAAAAAGTCCAGGACATCGAATTCAGCTTTGGTGGGTGCTGGAGGAGGTGAGCAGGGGACTTCAGGACCAACATCGGCATTGCTGGTTGATGGCAGTGAAAGGTCCAGGATGTCAAATTTGGTTTCACTGGGTGCAGGGGCACTTCTGGGGCCCGGCCAATAAACTTGATCATGGTCAATTTTGGCCATTTTCTTCTTCATGTACAAAGGGTCAAGCTGATTTGCCTTGGGAGCCTTCAGAACCTTTTCTTTAGGCACCTTTGGCTTTGAAACAGCTTCCGACTTTCGCTTTCTTGTGGTCAGCACAGCAGAAGAAAGAAGGTTCCTGTGTCTTTAGAATCGGGGTTGATCCATGGATGCAGATGGAAAATGTACAATACAGTATCTGTACAAGAGCTGGTTCAGATAAAGATCAGCGTGTGGGAGGCTATGCAAATTGGTCACCTTTTATGCACTGTGTCCCTATTTGAATTTTTTGGCGGTCATAGACACAAGCTGCAGGTGTTAAAAATTGGCATAATTTATATTAAACCTGTCGAGCGAGGTCCATTACATTATAAATACACCAATAACTTCTGTTGATTCAGTGCACATTGAATATACATCGAATCACATTGAATATACTGTACATTCCTCTGTGCTTGATTTATTTTCTAAAGCAGCGATGTTGAGGAAAAGGATTTCAAAGGATCTCAGCATGAGAATACAGGATAAGTACAAGAAAGGACATGGAATTTTACAGATCCAATGCTGGTTAATTATTCGGGCCTCGGTTTAGCAAAAAGCACTGTCAGCTATCATGCCCATGGTATGGCAAAACGTGTAAAGCGGAGTCCACAAGTACAAGAGAGTAAGTATTTTTGTTTTCATTCTGTAATTACAGGATTACAGGACTTGAATAAGCTTGTTGCATATCCAAATGCATTTTTTTGTTTACTTGTTTTATTTGCAATTAGATTAGAGCCTAAAAATTACTGTACTACTTTAAGACGAAAATATTAAAAGGATTTTTTTTCTCCTGCTGATTTTATGACTCTAAAAGCATTTTGCATATTAAAATGCATATTTGTGTTTAGTTATTTTTGGGCCTAACAAATTGTTCTCGTTTCATTTAAACTGTAGGACAGCAAAGCGTCTGGTGGACAAAATCAACGAGGCTAATGATGAGCGCTGTGTAGAAACAGTCAAGACTATTCTAGAGTAGTCACAATATCACAGCATCTGAGACCAGCATCAGGTTCATGAGACGCCAATTGGGATGGAAATATGGACGTGTAAATAAGTGTCACTGTAATAATGTACAGTACATTGCAATAGTATGCAGAGTGGCACAACAGGGTTGATACTTTACTGTAATTACTGTGCAGAAGTTAGGCCAGTACAGCTAAAGTGTTGTACAGTACTGTACTTTAGTTAAAAGTGTGGTTTGCCTGTACAGTCCCTGTAAAATTATTCCTTATCATTACAGAGCGTATCTTATGATGAGGGAGATCAAGATAAAAAGAGTGGACCAAGCACGGGCATGGATTGAAAGTGGCGAGACTTTTCAGGATGTCATCTTTTCTGACGAGACAACGGTAGCTCTTGAGAGATTTGCCACTTTTGCATTCAGCAATAAAGGATGGCTATCTCTGAAGCCGCGGCCAAAGAACCCACTAAAGATGCATGTTTGGGGTGCGATCTCTAGACGTGGACCAGGATGCATAATCATCTTTGAGGGTAGAATAATGCACAGTCACATGCTGTAGCCTTATGTACTGTACAACTGTAGTGTATTCTGTACCCTAATGTTCATATTTTTCATAGTTTTTCTTTTCTTGTTTCAGGAATCATGGATAAAGTATTTTTTCAAGAGCAAATTGTCACTCGTATTGCTCAATACATTAGGCATGATTTCCCATCTAGTGGTCACCGTTTTTTCCAGGACAATGACCCTAAACATACCTCCTCTATGCCTATATTCTTGCCAGTGGGATCAACTGGGTTAAAACGCCACCGGAGTAAGTGTTCAAGTGTATATTAACTTTCTCATTGTTTTAAACAGTTTTTATCTGATCAACTAATTCGCCATTTTTTCCCCCTCCCATTCCAGATCACTAGATTTGAAACCGATAGAATTAGTCTGGCATGCGATGAAGGATCATATAAGAAAGGTTGTTAAGCCATACAACAAAGAGGAATTAAGAAAAGGAATACAGTACTGAGTTTCTTGAACTACATACTCACCGTACAATAACACAACAATTAAACTGACCACATTAGCAGCGTTTTGCCTATACTTTTAGAGCGTAGTGGGCGGGCCACGGGCATGTAGTAAGGTATTGTTCTAAGGTGAGTACAGGTACATTTAAAACCAGAGACAGACATAAAACACAGACACAGCTCAGTTTTAGCACATCCAGTGAAACTCATACACGGTACAGTGCCTAAATATATATGTATAAATATCTATTAAGTAAAATGGTCTTTTAGTTTGACATTTTTGGCCAAAATTGTTGTAAGCCCCTGAGCCAACTGCACGGCAGACCACAATTCAGGGGTCCCTAACGCTAATATAAATTCTTAATAACCTGTGTAATAACAGGAAGAATGATTTATAGTAAATCTGTCAATATTAGTTGCAAAGTTCTAATAGGAGCTTGTTAGGTGTCCAGTATGAAGTACAGGTACAGTAAGTATAGTACAGGTAATTATGGTGCTGACAATAACCTGTTTCAATGTTAGCCTTATAATAAAAGTACTGTAATTGAACGATAACAATTTAATATCTGCGCTTACTCTTCACATTCTACAGTATATATTAAATACAGTACATGCATTATTTGTATTAGCCGTGTGTATTACCTATTATTTCTAATAATTAATTATAGTTTACAGGTACGGCTAGTTATAGTTTATTCGTTTTGTGTGTCTGTCAATAGTGTTATGCAGTCAAGGCCTTCAATTCCCTAATCCTGCAGCCATGTTTTTTCTTTCACAGGTGATGAAGCACTACAGGAAGGGGGGGGGGACTCCAATGTTATTGTACAGTGTGCATAATAACAGTCAATAGTTTGTCCTAATCCCCCATCTCTCAATGAAAAAAGAAATTCAGGCTCGTTTACGCCGAGTGATGTGACTCAGCTAAACCCCATGGCCGGGGGAGGTGTTTAGATCAAGTATTGTACTGTAGAATGCCTTTTTCCTTGGCTTTGGGAGGACGAGCTGGTGGGGAAAGGTGCAATGAAATTAAGCCCTCAATTGCTAAAGCTGTGATGAGCGCGCAGCAGGATTACAGTAGAATGAAAATAATTTGAATTGTTTTAAAATGTAATAAAAATTAAAACCCTTGAGAACGTTTCTGTGTATGATATTTCCATAAACAGTCTATAAAGCAGACCAAGCCTACTCAAATTGAAAGGATTTGAATAGTATTACCCCTCCTTAACAAAAAGTGTATGCTACTTCCTTAAGAAATAAAATGGAACTTATTTAATTAATGTAAAAATTGATAAAATATTTTAAAAAAATGCATCACATTATGTTTTCTTAAAATCACTCATTTATTAAGCCCTTGTCGAGAAATAAAAAAAAATAAAAAAAGATATACACTACCGACACGCTTTATTGCGCATCGGCCAGATCCGCAAGCCGGGAGATTTCCCGGCTTGCTAGTGGCCGCCCCTCGGCGTGCCGCGCGTCATAGACGCGCGGTCACGCGTCTTCGGGAGCCTGCGCCCCCTGCACGCGCGTCCAGGGCTCCCCGAGGGAGCCCTGGTGTCCCGCGATCGCGGGACGGCGGCAGGGGATTCCGGGGGACCCGGCGGACCCGGCAGCGGTAGGGAGAGCGCCCCGATCGGAGGGCGCTCTTCCGCTGCTTCGGCGCGCGCCCGTCACCCTCGGGCGCGCGCCAGGCTACTGCTGCGGCCAAGAACGGGCAAATGCTCGAATAAACTTGGCCGCAGCAGTATACCTTTTTTTTCAGACTTGCAATTAACATTGGCAGTTTCTTATCTGAATTAATGACACGTGCAAAGTCTAATTACTGTATACTGCAAAACGCAACATCATTGATTAAAGAAAACAATAACATACAGTAGTGTTTTCCATTAACAAGGAAGTGGAATACAGTAAAAGCAAAAAACATCTTGTTGTGAAATTTTAGTACAGGCTATGACATGTGCAGTAATTGAATCGATCAAGTACTAGACAGAACAACAGTACATACTGTAGTGTGTTGTCAAAAATATTAGCGTGGCAAAGTTTTAAAAGCATGAAGCTGATAATACTGACAAAGAGTATAAAAGTAAATAAGGCACTGTTTTAAAAAAGCAAAATTAGAGTTCCATCGAACTTCACCCTTATCTTTTGCTGCTCGATTTCAAAGTTTATTTTCAGAAAAAAAAAATTATGCTATTGTTTCCGGTACTGAGCATGCGTCAACTTGCGCTATATGGTGCATGTCTACAAGCATACTGTATACTACTGAAGTGTCATTGGGAATTAAAGCTAATGTATAGTGTAACACATTAAGGGTTTCACATTCGGCTACAACATCTATCAGTGAGACACTGAACGGGAGTGCTGTTATAGGATCATTGATCCATTTGTATTTCTCTTGGATATCTGTAGTACTCATATGTGCACGATTTTGGCAGCATTAGTCAAACCTTGGAGTAATTCTGGGACACTTTGTATCTATGTCTATTAGACTGTTTGCTCGTTGAGGCACATTTTCTACAATCAAGAACTTGGAATGAAATTCATTTTTCAATATATATATTGCCAAGTTTTGTCCGTTTAGGATATGAACACGCTGGTGGGTGGTTAGGAATACTCATTTATTTTTCAAGATATTAGAGAGTGCATACACATTCAATTTTTATTGAAGATACTTCATTGAATTTTATACCAATACTGGGATTTTTTGTCTATGTCCCATACATACAAGTGTTTTATTTACCTACCTGCATTATATACTAAAGTGAAGGCTTTTTGAAACACATTCTTACGCTATGGATGATGAAGAAGAATCTACACATCAAACTAAACAGCGGATTTACACGTATGGAGCTGTTAATAATAGCAAACGGGCAAAGAAAGCCTCTCATGTGTTTGGGGAGGAGACAGAATTTACATGTGAAGAACCCTCTGATCTAACTAATCATTTTGTAAGATTAGAAAAATTATTGGTTCAGGACATAAGACTCTGGTGGGACATCACTACCCTGGAAAACTATATTAACACCAATAGGATTCCCAGAGGTCTACGAGTCAAGAAAGTGCAAACGTTTGGTTTTGCTAACAGACAGTTTGAACAAGATTGGATACAAATTTTAGATCAGTGTTCATCTAGATTGATGGAGTTAATTATTCAACAGAAAATTCATGAAAAAGATGTGTTAAATGTAGAGATCACTGCTTTTCAGAATAAATTGAAACCCTTTGAATCAAGGGATCAATTTATTAAGAATGATGTTACCCTTTTAGAAAACCTTGAAGTAATCGAGGAGGGGATTAGTGAAAAGAAACAAATTAAATATGAAAGAGACAAGGCTTGTAGGGGCCATGTCTATTGCTGGCAAAAACCTCCTCAGAGAGAAGGGTCACAATCTAGAACACCCAAAAAATATTACAATAAAGGGGGTGATAATCGTGGACCCAATAAATCTATATTGAAAAATAAAAGGGTAGACACATCAAGCTTCGATTCAGATCGATTCAGATCATTCTGAGAACGAAGTAAGATCACATTCAGTCTCATTTGATAGGTCAGACGACTATGGGAGGGAACACACAGGTACCCATAGATTAGACCCAAAACCATCTACCTCTACTGCCTTGATGTTTTCTAGACCCCTTAAATCAGACCCAAAACCGGTCTCCAATAGTTGTTAAAAAAACGTGGTAGAACACGACGATCAAAAAGGAAACGGGGAAACAAGAGGCAGAACAAAAAGGAAAAACTATACCTGAATGATTCAATTGATAATGTGATCAATCTCTCTGGGATTGAATTGACCATTGATCAGTTATCCCTACTTTATCGTGGGTTGGGATTTGCACCAACTAGTAATTTTCAATTGTTTGAGACTGTCAATGATTTGCAGAAATTCACTCGCAAACTTTCCCTAAAATTTTTTTTTGCATTACAGGGTAAACATAAAACTATTAATTCTAATGTAGATGTTTCAAAGATTGAGAATGTTTGTAATGATGAGGATGTACACTACCGACACACTTTATCCTAGTGCGGCTCATTCCGCAAGCCGGGAAATGTCCCGGCTTGCGAGCCGCACTCCCTCAGCGTGCCGCGCATCACCGATGCGTGGTCACGCGTCATCGGGTGCCAGCGCCCCCTGCACGCGCGTCCAGGGATCCCCGAGGGACCCCTGGTGTCCCGCGATGTGGGGGACGGCGGCAGGGGGTTCCGGGGGACCCGGCGGACCCGGCAGCGGGAGGGAGAGCGCCCCGATCGGAGGGCGCTCTTCCGCTGCTTCGGCGCGTGCCCGGCACCCTCCGGCGCGCGCCAGGTTACTGCTGCGGCCGAGAACGGGCAAATGCTCGAATAAACTCGGCCGCAGCAGTATTATTTGATTTTAAAGATCAATGTCTCCTATCTGATATGGAGGACATACTGGTACAACAGGGAGAATCGCTAAGTACTTCGATGCAATCGTTCTTTGGTAACCACGACTCAGGGCTTAAGAAAAAATCAATTTTCTGTCCGAGCTCCCAGAGGGGTCCTTATATCACGACATTTGAAAAATTGGTAGAACGTGATATCAGATTATTGAATAATGTTTTTTCTTTTTCTAGTGTTGGAAGTAATAATCTTACCATTTCAGAGATTAAACAGTTGGAGGTTCTTAAATGTGACCAGAGGTTGATATTTAAAAAGGCAGATAAGGGTGGGGCCCTTTTGGTCCTATCATCAGAACAGTATAAAAAAGAGGTCTATAGGCAACTAACTGATACAACACTATATAAACAACTGAGGTCAAATCCTACTACTGATTATTTAAAACAATACACTGAGCTTTTGGATATGGGCAAAATTCTTAATGTTGTAAACCACAAAGAATTAGAATTCTTGGCCTGTCCACATCCCGTGATACCCATATTTCATCATCTCCCAAAGATCCATAAATCGCTGGTCGACCCACCTGGTCGACCCATTGTGGCGAGTATTGGATCTTTGGGAGATGGGTTGTCGCGGTATGTGGATGGGTTTCTTCAACCACTGGTATATCAATTACCTTCCTTCATTAAAGACACTTCTGATTTAATTAGGTCCATTAAGGACTTGGAATGGAAACGGGGATACAGGTGGGTCACACTTGATGTGGCCTCCCTGTATTCCATCATCTCACATGATCAGGGCATATATGCACTCCAACACTATTTGAACTTATCAGATTTATCGGTCACTTTGAGCACTTTTCTATTAGAATCAGTCACGTTTTTACTCACTCACAATTATTTTATGTTTGACTCACGGTATTATTTACAAAAATTAGGCACGGCAATGGGTTCTTCTTTTGTGCCATCTTATGCGAACCTCTTTATGGGTCTTTGGGAGTCACGTCACATTTATAACGATTCCAATTTATTTCGTAGTCACATTATTTTTTATAGACGTTTCATTGACGATCTTATTTTGGTGTGGGATGGGGATCTAGATTCACTACTCACTTTTATTAATACACTCAATATCAACGATTATAATTTAAGATTTACTCATACACAAAACATACATCACATAGACTATTTAGATATAACACTTTTTATAGACACTGATAAAAAGATACAGACAGATATCTTTCGTAAGCCCCTGTCCAAAAATGCTCTCTTATGTGCAACCAGTTGTCATCCTCCAGCCCTTATTAGGAGTATACCTAAGGCCCAGTTTATTCGGTTGAAAAGGATTTGTTCAAATAATGAAATGTTTTTGACTCGTTCACATGAAATGGCAAATAACTTTAAAGAAAGAGGTTGCAAAGATAGTGACATTATTAAAGCATTTGAATATGCGGATTCCCTTGATAGAGAAGAAATTATTAAATCAAAATCTCTTTATAAAAATAAGAAACACAACAATTATGAAAGTGATTCTATGTGCCAATCCTTTATTTCAGTTTATAGTAGACAATCCAAAGCAATCAAAGAAATATTTCATAAATATTGGAAAATATTTACTCTTGATAAAGATATAGCACCCCTGATACAGGAGGGACCCAGTTTTATTTACAAAAAAACTAAAACCTTAGGTTCTCATCTCTCACCGAGTTTATTTAATGCTCAACCACAAGGATCACTTAGTACCATACCTAGAGGTTTTTTCCCATGTGGGCGGTGCTCAGTATGTAAATATGCTAGAGCCATCAAAAATATTCCCACTTGTGAGGGTAACCATCGTATTGGTAAATTCATGAATTGCTATTCCAGCTATGTGATCTATCATTTACAATGTGGATGCAGCATGTCATACATCGGTCGCACAATTAGGCCAGTAAGAATAAGGGTTCAGGAACACATCAGGAATATTCTAAAAAAGGATATGTTGCATCCAGTGTCGCAACATTTTTCCATGTGTAGTCAGGGAGATATTTCACAATTCTCCTTTTCAGCCCTTGAACATGTTGGTGTCCACCCTAGAGGGGGAGATAGAATTAACAAACTCAACACTAGAGAAATGTATTGGATCCATGCTATGAATACACTGCAACCCACAGGGATTAATGTAGAGTGGGATCTCAAGCATTTTTTAATTTGATACAGGGTCATTTATATTTGACATTTGTTTGGTCTTCATATACGATCTATAAGATATGCATGTAAGGTTTTTATTAATGATTTTCTATGTATGTTAATAGATGGTTAAAATTAAAATAATGTTTAAAAAAGGTTTATATATTTTTTAAGGTTGATATATTATTTATACTTAAGTTTATTTTCTTTTTTGATATATGAGTGTTCACATTATTATGTATTTTATGGTTTCATTAAATGCTTTATATTATTTATATTACATATATATATTTGTTTACTGAGTGTTTAGAAATTAGTATTTTTCATATATGATCCTACATAGCTTTAGAATTCATAGCGTATTTTTGTAGTAATATGTATATCGTTTTATATACACTTAATGTATGTTGCTCTATAATAGGTTGTTTGTATGTTAATATATCTAGATTATTGTTGCTATTTCTGCTACTGTACATTATTACTGGTAACTGTCTAGTACATGCTTTTTTTGTTTTTTAAATAGCAGTTCATGGTATTGTTTTTAACCTTTTGTGTCTTTCATCTATGTTTACTGCATGAGATTGACCCAAGTGATGTCTTGTAGGAGAGGAGTAGTTAGAGGGTTAACTAAGGGCGATACACCTAGAGTTGATTGCTCTATTATCTTTCTGGTGTGGTTAACACCTGATCCTATCTGATTCACCCTATAGTAACGTTAGTTTCCCTTTATAACCATCACAAGGGTCAATGCCAGTCACTCTTTTGACAAAGTCCCAAGCGGGACGAAGCGCGTCAAGAGTTCTTCTGTAGCAGTATTTTTTCTGTGTGTATGCACTCATTAAACCACTACCTTTAAACTACATGCGTATGGACTATCGATTCATATCCAGACGGCAGCTGTGCACCGCCGGACTACCCTCTTGTTAGTGTAACACTGTATAGTACAGTACATTATATTTAACTTCATTATAAACTTTGCCAACCGGGTGGAGATGAGCCAATATCAGAGTTGTATTGTGCGTAGAAGCTGGGGTCACTCATGTAATCTGTATTATAGTTGACAGGTGACTGCTGGTAGTCAGACGAGGCCAGGTTGCAATGTTTGTAATCAGGCGTAGCCAGGTAGCAATGATTGTAATCAGGTGGGGTCAGGTAGCAATGATTGTAAATCAGGCTTGTTCACTAGGTTTTCAGTGACTGTCGGCCAGCTACAGTCGTGGCCCCGTTTATTCTCAAACATCTCCGATTTTTTTCGGGGATATTTTCCGAATGCCACGCACTTCACCGCACTTCACCGCACTTCACCACGTTCATGTCGCATTCATACCGCATTCATGTTGCATTCACACCCGCGGTTGATGTGTTTATTGATAATGGTTCGGATTTAATTGGTTGCAATTCTTCACATATCCGCCAGGTGGCAGATATTCATGAATTGTAATGCGCATGCGCTTCAGTAATGTGTCGACTTACAGGTGTTTAAAAGAATACCACAGTGGTCCATTGTAAATTGTCCTTGGTACTGAAGAAGTTACAATAATGTATCAATTTAGGCTTCTCCTATTAAAAAATACATGCACAATGTCTGGTGTTTTATTGTCCTGAGAGTCCCGACATGAGTGCACCACCGCAGTCCATGTTCCAAAAACCCGACAGAACGTACGCTTATTTAATATGGGCCGCGATCAATGCAACAGATGATAAGATTTCAACAGTTGGTCAAATTTATCAGTATTTTATCGAAAACTATGACTTTTACAAATTTTCACCAGATGCTCATGTGTGGAAGCGTGCAATAAGGAAAAAGTTATGTATCAATCCGTGTTTTTTTCGTATTGAGCCCGGTGTTATTGGAGGGTATTGGTGTGTATCACCGGATTTTTTCCGTATCTATGATCATGGAGACTTCAAAAGGCGAAAGGTCATGTTAAAACCAACTAAGAAACGTCAGTCGCAGGCAAGCAATGCGCCAGCGCCAGCGCCAGCGCCAGCACCGTCTTCCAATAATGGTCTGACCATCAGTGAAAACCTGGTGACTGGCAACCCTTGCTGTCTGTCCCCGCCCGGATACCTGCAGCCTGAGCCGGATTTAGCGTATAGATTCGAGCAAGCTTGCATGTACCTAAGCAATTTCCAGCCTCATCAGCTGACTACAGGTGTAGTAGTCCCGCTGTCACCTGTCAACTACGTGTATGATCAAGAATACGGGACTGGCAGTGGCTCGGCACCAGCTGATTGGCAAAGTCTATGGTGAGTAATGTTGCCGTATTTTATTCTGTTTTTGAAATATCAATTCAATGCACAGTCAAGCGATTCTCCTGTAAGCAGTATCTCCTGTAAGCAATATCATTGGCTGAGCAGCTTCTACAGTAGATACTGAACAATTGGTGGAAAGCTAGGCGCATGCGCATTGGAACCTTCTTGAAACGCAGAAAAGAAAACATTGTCATCTCATGTGGAAAACGGCAAATGGAGGGATTTCGATAGATAATATCGCTTTGTGTAACAATGCCTGCACATTGCTGAATCGGATTTCAAAAACCACATACCTGAAACAGTATGCTGTTGTTTTCAGACCGTATACAATACTTTTTTTTATATATACTGTATAATAAACCCGAAATATAAAAAGTATGCATTTATTCTACATGTATTCCAGTACATATGTGTATTCTATACCCGTACAGCATGTATTGTTTTAATACTCTTGTGATGTACAGTACTGAGCATGCCTACTGTATACAGTACAGTACTGTACAGTATGCCTGGACAGTACTGTATGTTCTAGAAACACTGTATTTTGTTACAGTATAAAAGGAGACAATGGAACAATTTAAAACAAATCAACATTTTCTTTTATTGGTGGAGTAAGTACAAAAACATTTATTTACAAATACAATTTAAAAATATTTAAAGTGTACAGCAATTCAAAACATTAACAGGTGTATGGTTTACTGCTAATGAAAACATTTATGTACAGAAAGTCAAAAATTTACAGTAGGATGGTGTACAGAACAGTCAGTCAGGCCTGCACAACTCCAGTCCTCGAGGGCCGCAAACAGGCCCATTTTTATCCTGAAAACCGGGCCTGTTTGCGGCCCTTGAGGACTGGAATTGTGAAGGTCTTGTGTAAGTAAAAACATTTCTTTATTAATACAAGTTAAAACACGCAACATCTCCTTTATTAAAGTACAGAAAATCAAAACATGTACAGCACAACAGTATGGTGTTAGTAAAAAAAATTCTTTATTAATAAAATTTAAAAAACGCAACGTCTCCTTTATTAAAGTACAGAAAGTCAAAATATTTAAAGTAGGATGGTGTACAGTACAGTCAGTCAGGCCTGCACAACTCCAAACCTCGAGGGCCACAAACAGGCCCGGTTTATCCTGAAAACCGGGCCTGTTTACGGCCCTCGAGGACTGGAATTTTGCAGGTCTTGTGTAAGTAAAAACATTTCTTTATTAATACAAGTTAAAACAAGCAACAAGTCAAAAAATAAACAACAGTTGAACAGTCACGCAAATTCGATCCCCACCAGATTGTCCTTCCAGGGCCGATGCCTTGTTTGACGCAAAATGCCATTAATGGAGTCTCGAACGATTTTCATTAAAGGATCTGAAATTGAAAAATAGCGCCGCAATTCCTCCACAATAGTCCTTCTTAAATTTTCAGGAAGCGCCCTTTTTTTGCGATTTCCTTCGTAGTTTACATTTTTGGCCCACCCGCAGTACACCAAGTAGGACACGTGGTGCTTAAAAATTAACATGCCATACTTCTGGGGTAAACCAGCACTCATCACCCTATACTTCTCCCTGAGTGCCGGTGGCAGCTCGCGCAGGATGATGTCGGGCACCGTATCGATGCAAGCGTATGTAGGTTGGATTCTGGGAGTGGGTGTGCTTCTGGGAGCGGGTGTGCTTGTGGCAGTGGGCGAGGGTAGGTTGTCTGGGAGGAAGCTTTCCTCCTGTCTTGGTCGCCGTGTTGTCTTCTGGTGTGGTCTTGACGGGGTTGTCATGTTATCCTCCTCGTCAATGGCATACATGTACACAAATTCTTCTGGTGGAGGGGGTGCGCTTGGTGTTGGAAGGTGGTCGAAGGCCCCATTCATCACATGCATGCCACCCTCTTGCTCCGGCATCGGGGATACAGGGGCATGAACACCGAGCAAATTATGTATCCCCGCTATGTCAGTCTCTATCTTCTCCATCCGTTGATCCATCTTCTCCAGCGTTGATCCATCTTCTCCATCCGTTGATCCATATTTAGCATGGTCTCTAAAAGAAGATCTATGTTTACCAGCATAGTAGAGTTCCCGGGGATATCGACACTTAACCCATTCAGCATGCAGTCTAATGAGCTGGTTCTTGTGCATGGGGTGCTGTGGACATCTGGGTGGATGGGTGCTACGGAGAATGAGATGGGGGTTCCCTGGAGAGAAGTGGCAGCGTCGTCGAAGAAGGATGGAGGAGGTGACCTGTGGATTTCCGGGAGAGAAGTGGCAGCGTCGTCGAAGAAGGATGGAGAAAGTGACCTGTGGATTTTCGGGCGAGAAGCGGCAGAGTCGTCTAAGCGTAATGGAGAAAGTGACCCGTGGATTTCCGGGAGACCAGCGGCAGCATCGTCGAAGAGTAGTGGAGAAGATGGACTGTACATTTCCAGGAGAGCAGTGGCAGAGACATCGAAGCGTAATCGAGGAAGTGGCCTGCGGGTTCGATGGGTTGGCTGCCATTTGTTTTGCCTTGAGTGTACATCACCGAATTTCTTCTTGACATAATAAAGCTTACGTGTATTAAAACCCTTAGCCTTTGGGGTCAGCAGAAGGTTTTCTTTATTAGCCGTAGCCTGTCGCTTTGGCCTTGGCTTGTAAACGGCTGCCGCCTTTCACTTTTTTTGTGTGATAGGCACGGCAAAGGCGAGTGGCTTCCTGTGTCCGTAGAATCGGGGTTGATCCATGGAAGCAGATGGCACAATTCAGTATCTGGACAAGGGCAATTTCAGATACAGATCATCGAGTGGTGGGCTATGCAAAGTGTGTAACCTTTTATGCATGGCGACGAGGTACAGGTGTTAAAGTGGGCGTATTCTAATGTGAGTCATTAACGTATAAATAAACCATTAATTTTGTGGATTCACTGCACATTGAATACACATCGACTAAACATCGGATATACATTCTTGTGCTTGTATTTCTTTCTACTCGCAGCAATGCCTGTTAAAAAGATTTCAAAGGATATCAGCATGAGAATTAAGGAGATGTACACGAGCGGACAATGAATTGCAGATATCCAACGCTGGTTAGCTAGTTCTGGCCTCGTTGTGCCATCAACCACCGTGTGCTATCATGCACACGGAAAAAACAAACAATGCACGAGGACACCAACAGGGACACTTACTAGCGCGTAAGTATATTTATATAACTATATAATACAGTATATCTATTATTGTTTATATTGCTGCATATTAATATAACTATATAGTATAGATCTATCTAGTTTTATAGTTATTTTGGTATGTACTGCTGCGACACACTTTATTCGAGCAAATAACCAGTTTGTACCTGGCAGATACCTGGAATGCGCCGCTATTCACCTCTGACAAGCCGCGTTGCATTTGCCTTCCCAGCCACGGTTCATGCCTGGCTGACGGGCGGCTGATCTGTTAAATAATAATGATCAGGATTTAATAGGCTGCAATGCTTCGGGTGTCCACCAGATGGCATAAATTCATGAATTGTAATGCAGTATATATATATATACAGTACTGTATATACACAGTGTATATATATATATATATATATATATATATATATATATATATATATATATATATATATATATATATATATATATATATATACTGTATAACAACAACCCCTATAGCCCCTAACATACAGTACTATACACATACAGTACTGTATATGCACATACATAAATGATACTATGGGCCGGCGGGGGCGAGATGTGTTTGCAGCAGAGAGAGATCCGCTGCTCTCTATCTGCGCAAACATCGGCACAATAAAAATTATTTTAAATACATTTTTATTTATAGTGTAGATGTGCAGGGGTCTCGGGAGCTGTACCGCATTGGTTTCAGGTCTGGGGACCCCCTGCTCCCCGAGATACAGACCCCTTTATGAGGTGCCGGTATCCCTCTGCGTTTAAAGGGCCCGATCACGTGATCGCGGCCTGTAAACCAAGCAGAGCAGAGGGATACCGGCACCCCCTATAGGGGCCTGTATCTCGGGGAGCAGGGGGTCCCCGGACCTAAAACCACAGCGGTTCTGCTCCGGAGACCCTCTGCACATGTACAGTATAAATAAAACACATATATAAATAAACACTCATTCTTTACCTTAGCGGCTATGCGCTATGGTAACGAAGCAGCATTTCTGTATTTTAATAATATTGTACAGTGAGCAGGGGGTTCCCTGAGCCAGAAATTAATGCTCAGGGACCCCCCCTGCTCCTGCACAATATTATTAAAAATACAGAAATGCTGCTTCATTACCATAGCGGATAGCCGCTAAGGCAATGAAGGGGTTAACTCACCGTGCCCGCTTTATTGTGGGTAGCGGGGGTGGGTGAGGGGGTATTTGGCCCTTGGTGTGAGTTTAGGGTTAGCGGGGGGTTGCGGGTGCATTTAACCCCTTCACGGCCGTAGCAGTTAATACCGTTACGATTATGAAGGGGTTAAGCCCTCCCGCTACCGCCCCGCAAGCCCTAATACCCCCTTCACCCACCCCCCCTACCCACAATAAAAAAAATACACACACAGCAGCCGCCAAAAAATAAATAAATAAATCTAAATAAATAAATGACTATAAATAAATACATTTGAAATACATTTTTATTTATAGTGTAGATGTGCAGGGGGTCTCCGGAGCTGAACCGCACTGGTTTCAGGTCGGGGGACCCCCTGCTCCCCGAGATACAGCCCCCTTTATGAGGTGCCGGTATCCCTCTGATTGGTTTAAAGGTCCCGATCACGTGACTGCGGCCTGTAACCCAAACAGAGGGATACCGGCACCCCCTAAAGGGGCCTGTATCTCGGGGAGCAGGGGGTCCCCAGACCTCAAACCACAGCGGTTCAGCTCCGGAGACCCTCTGCACATCTACACTATCAATAAAAATGTATTTTAAATGTATTTATTTATATTCATTTATTTATTTATTTATTTAGATTTATTTATTAATTGTGCTGCTGCTGCTGTGTGTGAATTTTTTTTATTGTGGGTAGTGGGGGTGGGTGAAGGGGGTATTAGCCCCATCGGTGGTTGTTTAGGGCTTGCGGGGGGGTAGCGGGTGCACTTAACCCCTTCATGACCGTAGCGGTATTAACTGCTACGGTCGTGAAGGGGTTAAGTGCACCCGCAACCCCCCACAAGTCCTAAACTCACACCAAGGGCCAAACACCCCCTTCACCCATCCCCGCTACCCACAATAAAAAAAATTCACGCACAGCAGCCCCACAATTAATAAATAAATCTAAATAAATAAATAAATACATGAAGAGAAATAAATATATACTGTATATATATACTGTATATATACAGTATATATATAATAACAATCCCTATACATATACAGTATATACTGTGTATATATATAGACTGTATATATACATATATATATATATATATACACATAGTATATACACACACATGATGAACCAATATACAAATACATGTAGAATGGTTATCAAAATCATACTGTCCTACAAATAACGCTTCTCCATACAGACAATAATAATAATCCATTTACTGCTGCGGCCAAGTTTATTCGAGCATTTTCCCGTTCTTGGCCGCAGCAGTAGCCTGGCGCACGCCCGAGGGTGACGGGCGCGCTCCGAAGCAGCGGAAGAGCGCCCTCCGATCGGGGCGCTCTCCCTACCGCTGCCGAGTCCGCCGGGTCCCCTGGAACCCCCTGCCACCGTCCCGCGATCGCGGGACACCAGGGCTCCCTCGGGGAGCCCTGGACGCGCGTGCAGGGGGCGCAGGCTCCCGAAGACGCGTGACCGCGCGTCTATGACGCGCGGCACGCCGAGGGGCGGCCACTAGCAAGCCGGGAAATCTCCCGGCTTGCGGTACCGGCCACACTTTAATAAATTGTGTCGGTAGTGTAATAATCCTAACTGATCTTACAATATAAAACATAACATTCCAATCCACACAGTACATTGCATTTACATTGTATAAATGATGCATAAAATCTATGCACCATATACATTCTGCAAATGAATGTTAACAATATCATTGCAAGCTACTGTACCAGTAAATACAAACACTTCCAAACAAGTCAACTATTTTAACCAATCAAGTAAACAAAAATCAATATATACTGTAAGTACCAACCAGAAAACACAATTTAAAACCAAAGCTAACCCTTACAATACCAAGGATTACATCTATCTAATTGTAAAAAAACAGTATACATTATACACACATTGAAGCATTGCAATAAACAACATACAGTACAGTACATCCCCTGTATCTCCCTGCCTTCAGTGTAATCTGTTTAAAGCCCCCTCCCCCCTAATGTTTCTGTTAAACAGATTACACTGAAGGCAGAGAGATTTAAAGCCCCCTCCCCCCTAATGTTTCTGTTAAACAGATTACACTGAAGGCAGAGAGATTTAAAGCCCCCTCCCCCCTAATGTTTCTGTTAAATCTCCCTCCCTGCCTGCATTGCTGTGAGTGCAGTGTATGTAAATGTGGGGAGGGGGGGGACCCAATGTGCATATTGTGAGGTCTAACCACCCTCACCCCCTACCCACATACCGTTACCCCCCCCCATCCTGGCCATGGCCCCTCTGCTTCTGCAAAACAGACACAAAAATGAAAACATCCAAAGTAATGTCCCCTAACCCCTTAATCACCATAGCGGTTATTAACCGCTACAGTCATTAAGGGGTTAACCCACCCTCACCCACCACTCGGGATGCCTACATACCCTCCCACACTAACCCCCCCCGTGAGGCCTAACCACCCAGTCAGTACCCACAAGGGAGGCCTACCCACATACCATTGGGGAAACCCCCCCCCACCCCCAGTACCCACAATAAAAACAGTACAATGACCCACAATAAACAGCATTATATTTATTAAATACATTACCCACCCCCTGTGCCCCCCCATAAATACAAGATTTATTCTTTTACATACAGGGTTCATAATGCAGCCCCACGCGAGTCCACGGCGGGCTGGCAGGGCACCTGGACAGACCTACAGTTTACCAGCAGCCCTTTTTACACAGGTTCTGGAGGCCTGCTGGTGGATCCTGCCAGCACCATGGCCCCCAGGTGGTCTCCTTGGGTCACCGTGGGCCACAATTGGGTCCCCACGGTAGGCCCAAGGATGTCTGGGAGACCCGGGTCAGACCCACAGGTGTCTGCGGGGGCCTCGGGTGGTTCCCTCGGGGGTCTGGGGAACTCACGGGTGCTCACTACGGGTCCGCGGTGCCCCCACAGAAGTGGGACCACACATCATCATCCCCACACCTACGGGTCGGCGGTGCCCCCACAGAAGTGGAACCACACACCGTCATCCCCGCAGACTACGGGTCCGCGGTGCCCCCACAGAAGTGGGACCACACATCATCATCCCCGCATGTGTCACCAGTGGAACCACCAGCCTGATACCCTTGGGATACCCGAGGATACCCACAGGTGGTCTCCAGAGGTCCCACGCAGAACCACGGAACCAACCCTGAATGTAAAAAAAATAAACCTGGCCTATACATTCAATACATACACCCTCCCCCCCAACACCTACAGTACAATAATGTGCAAAATAACTATTATCCAGATATGGATAATAGATTAATTGCCCATTATTAAAAACATTAACTAGCATATACAAATAAATAAAGTACTACTGACCTCATCAATACGAAGTGTCCATCGCCAGCGCCTTCCTTCTCTTGCCCATACAAGACATAGCCAATACCAAGCCAATACATTGCAAGTACATTCAGATATCAATTAACCCCTTAAACACCTTATCGGATAATAACCGCAAAGGTGATTAAGGGGTTAAGCCACAGGCCCGATACCCACCCTTCACCCATGAATTTGTACTGTGGCTTCATCATGCAACTATATATATATATATACTGTATATATATACAGAGAGACAGAGAGAAAGAGAGAGAGAGAGAGAGAGAGAGAGAGAGATATACAGTATATATATATACACACGTTATATACACACCCATGATAAACCAATATACAGTACAAATAAATGTAGAAGGGTTATCAAAAGCATACTGTCCTACAACCAAACACTTCTCCATACAGACACTACATTAAAATCAATTTCCTTTAAAAATCCTAACTGATCTCACAATCTATATCATCACAAACCAATGAAAAACCTCACATTCCAATATAAATGATGCCTAAATATCTATGCACCATATACATTCTGCAAATTAATCAACCAAGTAAACAAAAATCAATTAGCAATCATTATTTACATCCCTAAACCTTTCACACTACATCCCGAACAATGAAACCATTAACAATTTCACGCCTAGAGCAGAACAATTAAGCCTTTGAAAAAATATAAGTACCGACAAAAATACAACCTTTACAACCAAGCCTATCCCTGACCTTCCTCAAACACACAATACAATACCAAGGAATACATCTATCTAATTTTAAAATACTTTAAACTCACAATAAAGCATAGCAGCATACACAAAATAATTTAAAACACATCTAATCCAGCTTTTAAAACATCATCATTTCTTACCCTGAATGTATACTGTATATCTCTCTAGACATATATACATACATACATACAGTGGCAAGAAATGATATACCACAAAAAAAAAAAATACACATGTTAAAAACCTTTTGAAAAAATTAACAAGTTAAATAAAATACATTTCTTTAGTTAACTTACCATTACTTGCCCCCACCGATTCCCATTGCGCAGCTTACTCACGAACCAATCCACGATCAGGAACCCATAAAATAAAAAACCATAAAATAATAAACATTAAACTAAAAATCCAAATCAATCCACGGGTCTTCTACTTGTAATCCATCTTCATCTGTATTCTTCTTTCTTCTATCTCCTTCCAGCGGGGCGGGGTCTTCTCCCCATCTGCGGCCACACCCAGGTCTTCTTTCTTGGCCGGAGGTCCTTCCTTCGCGGCGTCTGGCTTCAAAATGAGACGACATAGGCTTTTAAAGGCCTATGACGTCACATTTTGCGTCATGGTTCCCACGGTCCTGATTGGGCCGTGAAAACCATGTGTTTTGGCCAACAAAAAAAAAATGATGACGTCACTTAAAGGGAATGAAAGCACAGCCAATCAGAATGGCTTTGCTTCAATTGCCTTTAAGATGACGTCATGAAAAGGCACATGGCCATGCACACATGGTACTAGAGCCAATCAGAGCGTGGGAACTTTATCCCTACTCTGATTGGCTCTGGTATACCATGTGTCAGGGGCTTGGGGGAGAAAGGATGTGACGTCAATGAAAACCTGTCACGTGGTACGGTAGCCAATTAGAGTAGGGATGGAGTTCCCACGCTCTGATTGGCTACCGTACCACATGACAGGTTTTCATTGACGTCACATATTCCAAGCGTCTATATGTATATAATTCTGCACTAGTATAGAAATCTGTATTTGTTTTCTTTTGTTAACAGAAACATTAGGGGGGAGGGGGCTTTAAATCTCTCTGCCTTCAGTGTAATCTGTTTAACAGAAACATTAGGGGGGAGGGGGCTTTAAATCTCTCTGCCTTCAGTGTAATCTGTTTAACAGAAACATTACGGGGGAGGGGGCTTTAAACAGATTACACTGAAGGCAGGGAGATACAGGGGATGTACTGTACTGTATGTTGTTTATTGCAATGCTTCAATGTGTGTATAATGTATACTGTTTTTTTACAATTAGATAGATGTAATCCTTGGTATTGTAAGGGTTAGCTTTGGTTTTAAATTGTGTTTTCTGGTTGGTACTTACAGTATATATTGATTTTTGTTTACTTGATTGGTTAAAATAGTTGACTTGTTTGGAAGTGTTTGTATTGACTGGTACAGTAGCTTGCAATGATATTGTTAACATTCATTTGCAGAATGTATATGGTGCATAGATTTTATGCATCATTTATACAATGTAAATGCAATGTACTGTGTGGATTGGAATGTTATGTTTTATATTGTAAGATCAGTTAGGATTATTAAATGGATTGTTATTATTGTCTGTATGGAGAAGCATTATTTGTAGGACAGTATGATTTTGATTTTGATAACCATTCTACATGTATTTGTATATTGGTTCATCATGTGTGTGTATATACTGTGTGTATGTGTATATATATATATATATATATATATATATATATATATATATATATATATATATATATATATATATATATATGTGTGTATATGTATGTATGTATGTATGTATGTATATATACAGTATATATACACAGTATATACTGTATATGTATAGGGATTGTTATTATATATATACTGTATATATACAGTATATATACACAGTATATATTTATTTCTCTTCATGTATTTATTTATTTATTTATTTAGATTTATTTATTAATTGTGGGGCTGCTGTGAGTGAATTTTTTTTTGTGGGTAGCGAGGATGGGTGAAGGGGGTGTTTGGCCCTTGGTGTGAGTTTAGGACTTGCGGGGGGGTTGCGGGTGCACTTAACCCCTTCACGACCGTAGCAGTTAATACCGCTACGGTCGTGAAGGGGTTAAGTGCACCCGCTACCCCCCCGCAAGCCCTAAACAACCACCGATGGGGCTAATACCCCCTTCACCCACCCCCACTACCCACAATAAAAATGTATTTAAAATAATTTTTAATTTGCCGATGTTTGCGCAAACACATCTCGCCCCCGCCGGCCCATAGTATCATTTATGTATATGCATATACAGTACTGTATGTGTACAGTACTGTATGTTAGGGGTTATAGGGGTTGTTGTTATACAGTATATATATATATATATATATACAGTATATATACTGCATTACAATTCATTATAGGGGATTGCTTCAAAGAGAACAGCTCGCAAGCGCTCCCATGTGTCTTTACACGGCATTGCAGTATTGCAGCCAGCCGGAATAAAATGCTTCAATCCCTGCCGGGAAAATAACGCTATACACTCCGGCAGAAAACGATCACAAACCTCAATACACCCGAGTATACCCAAATTCGCGGGACTAGCCGAGCGAGAATAAAGTGTGTCGCAACTGTATATAACTACAGTATATAATATAGTATATCTATTATTGTTTATATTGCTGCTTATTAATATAACTATATAGTATAGATCTATCTAATTTTATAGATATTTCGGTATATTTATATAACTATAGTATATAATACAGTATATCTATTATTGTTTATATTGCTGCATATTAATAAAACTATATAGTATAGATCTATCTAATTTTATAGTTATTTCGGTATATTTATATAACTACAGTATATAATACAGTATATCTATTATTGTTTATATTGCTGCATATTAATATAACTATATATTATAGATCTAGCTAATTTTATAGTTATTTTGGTATACTTATATAACTACAGTATATAATACTGTATATCTATTATTGTTTATATTGCTGCATCTATAATTGTTTACTGTAAATGATGTGCTGTACTTGTGGCCTACTGCACTTTTACTTACCGGATTGTTGTTTTTCTATACACTGTAGGGAGACAACTCTTCTGGTCGACAAAATAAGTGAAGACAATGATGAGAAGAGTGCCTTAAGGGTCAAATACACTCTGCTGCAAAATTACAATCTCACTGTATCCGAGACCAGCATAAAGAAGATGAAACACAGAATTGGATGGAAATATGGACATGTGAGGTTAGTACTGGACAGTACAGGAGGTTAAAGTGTTGTTCAAGAAACTGTACAGTACCTATAAAATTATTCCTTGTCATTACAGAGCGTACCCTATGATATGGGACGTTAACATGATCAAGAGAGTGGTCCAGGCCCGGCATGGATCGACAGTGGAGAAACTTTCAAGGATTGCATCTTCACTGACGAGTCTACTGTTTCGCAGGAGAGATTTGCCACCCTTGCATTCCACAAAAAAGGTTGCATGTCTATGAAGCCACGTCCAAAACTCCCAGTGAAGATGCATGTGTGGGGTGCCATCTCTAGGCGTGGACCAGTATACATTGTCATCTTTGAAGGTAAAATAAGTCACATGCTTTTGCCTTATGCCCTGTACTAGTGTGCAGTTTTTTGAGCACTTTTCTTTTCTTGTTATAGGAATCATGAATAAAGCTTTTTTCCAAGAGCAAATTGTGCCTGAGATTGTGGAATACATCACACGTGAGTTCCCAGATGGTCACCGTTTCTACCAGAACAACGATCCGAAGCACACCGCGTCAACAGCGCATAATCTTGAGCGCGGTATCAACTGGGTGAAGACGCCAGCGGAGTAAGTGCGGTAACCATGTCTCATTTTTTCCCACTGTTTTTACTGTGTACTGTATCTCTTTAACTAATTGTCCTTTTTTTCCCCCTCCAATGACAGATCGCCAGACTTCAATCCTATCTTAATGGTCTGGCATCAGCTGAAGGACCATATCCGAAAAGTCGTGAAACCCTCCAAAAAGGATGAGTTGGCGCAAGGCATAATGAGTTTTTGGAATGATGTACTCACCGTGGAACGATGCAATAAAAATATTGACCATATTGCGACTGTGTTGCCCATTGTAATCGCGCGTAATGGGCAAGAATCAGGAAGGTAGTATGGTACAGTACTGTACTGTAGTATGGTAAGTACAGGCACACCAAGTACAGTACTGTATGATACAGGTAAGTATGGCACAGATTTTTTTTCTTTCCTGAGAGAGCAGCACTAGCCACCTGGTTACAAAGTATTTAACATTAGTCACAGTATACAGTAGTTCCAGTATAGACTAGTTTGACAGTACTAACTGCATACTGTAGTCCAATATGGAGTAGCTATACAGTACACAACGCCATTATATGCACCTAACTGCACAATTTTTTTCTTTCCTGAGAGAGCAGCACTAGCCATCTGGTTGCAAAGTATTTAACAGTAGTTACAGTATACAGTAGTTCCAGTATAGACTAGTTTGACAGTAGTAACTGCATACTGTAGTCCAATATGGAGTAACTATACAGTGCACAATGCCATAATACAGTATGCACATAACTGCACTCATTTTTCTTTTCTTGTCTTTTCAGAAAAAAAAGGATGGACTGGAGGAGAGGGGGGTATCATGTGTAAAGTTTGTGAACTGTGTGTACAGTTAAGTGTATCTAAACTGCAGTCATGATTTACACAAAACCTCCCCTCTCCCAATGAACTACACAGAATGAGGAAGAAGATAAAGACGGAAAAATTTATATTATTATATATATTACAAGCTGAGAGACCCGGCGTTGCCCGGGATGTAAATGCGTAATAGGTAGTATTATTTATAAGTCGTGGAACAATAGATGAGTGTTTGTTGTAAAAGTTGGATAATAATATTGAAAAGAAAGATGTAATAAAATGTAATACGATGTTGTTTAAAAATGGTTTATTGTAAACACACCACAGTACAATGTATATTTTGGTGACATAACAGATGTAAAAATGTGAGGCGTGTGTCCTGCTAGGGTGTGAGGCGGCGGGTGGCACATGGGTTGTGAGTGCTGTCTGTGAGTGGGGGAAAGGGGTGGGTGGGGGGGGAGGAAAAGGGGTGGGGGGAGGGAAAGGGGTGGGTGGGGGGGGAGGGAAAGGGGTGGGGGGGGGAGGGAAAGGGGTGGGTGGGGGGGAGGGAAAGGGGTGGGGGGGGGGAGGGAAAGGGGTGGGTGGGGGGAGAGGGAAAGGGGTGGGTGGGGGGGGAGGGAAAGGGGTGGGTGGGGGGGAGGGAAAGGGGGGGGTGGGGGGGGGACGGAAAGGGGTGGGTGGGGGGGGGAGGGAAAGGGGGTGGGAGGAAAGGGGTGGGTGGGGGGGAGGGAAAGGGGTGGGTGGGGGGGGGGAGGGAAAGGGGTGGGTGGGGGGGGGAGGAAAGGGGTGGGTGGGGGGGAGGGAAAGGGGTGGGTGGGGGGGAGGGAAAGGGGTGGGTGGGGGGGGGGAGGGAAAGGGGTGGGTGGGGGGGAGGGAAAGGGGTGGGTGGGGGGGAGGGAAAGGGGTGGGTGGGGGGGGGGAGGGAAAGGGGTGGGTGGGGGGGAGGGAAAGGGGTGGGTGGGGGGGGAGGGAAAGGGGGGGTGGGGGGGAGGGAAAGGGTGGGTGGGGGGGGGGAAGGGGTGGGTGGGGGGAGGGAAAGGGGTGGGAGGGGGGGGGAGGGAAAGGGGGGTGGGGGGGAGGGAAAGGGGTGGGTGGGGGGGAGGGAAAGGGGTGGGTGGGGGGGAGGGAAAGGGGTGGGTGGGGGGGGAAGGGAAAGGGGTGGGTGGGGGGAGGAAAGGGGTGGGTGGGGGGGAGGGAAAGGGGTGGGTGGGGGGGAGGGAAAGGGGTGGGTGGGGGGGAGGGAAAGGGGTGGGTGGGGGGGGAGGGAAAGGGGTGGGTGGGGGGGGAGGGAAAGGGGTGGGTGGGGGGGGAGGGAAAGGGGTGGGTGGGGGGAGGGAAAGGGGTGGGTGGGGGGAGGGAAAGGGGTGGGTGGGGGGGGAAGGGGGGGAGGGAAAGGGGGGAGGGAAAGCGGTGGGTGGGGGGGGAAGGGGAGTGGGAGGGGGGGGGGGAGGGGAGTGGGTGGGGGGGGGAAGGGGAGTGGGTGGGGGGGGTGAAAGGGGAGTGGGTGGGGGGGTGAAAGGGGAGTGGGTGGGGGGGGAAGGGGAGTGGGTGGGGGGGGAAAGGGAGTGGGTGGGGGGGGGAAAGGGGAGTGGGTGGGGGGGGGAAGGGGAGTGTTTGGGGGGGGGAAGGGGAGTGGGTGGGGGGGGAAAGGGGAGTGGGTGGGGGGGAAAGGGGAGTGGGAGGGGGGGGGGAAAGGGGAGTGGGTGGGGGGGAAAGGGGAGTGGGTGGGGGGGGAAGGGGGGTGGGTAGGGGGGGAAAAGGGGAGTAGGTGGGGGGGGAAAGGGGAGTGGGTGGGGGGGGGGGAAAGGGGAGTGGGTGGGGGAGGGAAAAGGGGAGTGGTTGGGGGGGGAAGGGGAGTGGGTGGGGGGGGGGAAAGGGGAGTGGGTGGGGGGGGAAAGGGGAGTGGGTGGGGGGGGAAGGGGAGTGGGTGGGGGGGGAAAGGGGAGTGGGGGGGGGGGGGAAGGGGAGTGGGTGGGGGGGAAAGGGGAGTGGGTGGGGGGGGAATGGGGAGTGGGTGGGGGGGGAAAGGGGAGTGTGTGGGGGGGGGAAAGGGAGTGGGTGGGGGGGGAAAGGGGAGTGGGTGGGGGGGGAAAGGGGAGTGGGTGGGGGGGGGAAAGGGGAGTGGGTGGGGGGGGGAAAGGGGAGTGGGTGGGGGGAAAGGGGAGTGGGTGGGGAGAAAGGGGAGTGGGTGGGGGGAAAGGGGAGTGGGTGGGGGAAAGGGGAGTGGGTGGGGGGATTGAAAGGGGAGTGGGTGGGGTGAGGGAAAGTGGAGTGGGTGGGGGGGGGAAAGGGGAGTGGGTGGGGGGGGAAAGGGGAGTGGGTGGGGGGGGGGAAGGGGAGTGGGTGGGGGGGGAAAGGGGGGTGGGGGAAAGGGGGGTGGGGGAAAGGGGAGTGGGGGTGGGGGAAAGGGGAGTGGGGTGGGGGAAAGGGGAGTGGGGTGGGGGAAAGGGGAGTGGGGGGGGGGAAAGGGGAGTGGGGGGGGGAAAGGGGAGTGGGGGGGGGAAAGGGGAGTGGGGGGGGAAAGGGAGTGGGGGAGAGGGAAGAGGGGAGTGGGGGAGAGGGGAGAGGGGAGTGGGGGAGAGGGTAGAGGGGGAGTGGGGGGGGAGAAGGGGAGTGGGGAGGGGGAGAAGGGGAGTGGGGGGGGGAGAAGGGGAGTGGGGGGGGAGAAGGGGAGTGGGGGGGAGAAGGGGAGTGGGGGGGGAGAAGGGGAGTGGGGGGAGGGAGAAGGGGAGTGGGGGGGGAGAAGGGGAGTGGGGGGGGGAGAAGGGGAGTGGGGGGGGGAGAAGGGGAGTGGGGGGGGAGAAGGGGAGTGGGGGGGGAGAAGGGGAGTGGGGGGGGGAGAAGGGGAGTGGGGGGGGAGAAGGGGAGTGAGGGGGGAGAAGGGGAGTGGGGGGGGAGAAGGGGAGTGGGGGAGGAGAAGGGGAGTGGGGGGGGAGAAGGGGAGTGGGGGGGGGGAGAAGGGGAGTGGGGGGGGGGAGAAGGGGAGTGGGGGGGGAGAAGGGGAGTGGGGGGGGAGAAGGGGAGTGGGGGGGGGAGAAGGGGAGTGGGGGGGGGAGAAGGGGAGTGGGGGGGGAGAAGGGGAGTGGGGGGGGGGAGAAGGGGAGTGGGGGGGAGAAGGGGAGTGTGGGACGGGGTGGAGGGGAGTGTGGGACGGGGTGGAGAGCAGTAGGCATATGTATTGTCATAATTAATGTATGTGCATGTCCCCCCCCCCCTCCGTGCGTCCGTCCCCCTGCTGGTTCAGCTGGTGCCCCCCCCCCCCGTTCACAGTGACTCCCCCCCCCCTCCCCGTGACTCTTGTCTCGCCCCCCCCCCCGTTGCCCGTGACTCGCGCTCCCCCCCCCCCTGCTTGGTCCCCCGATGTGCCGTCCGGCTGAGTGAGGCACGTGCAGGCGGCGGCAGGTACCGCCCTGTGTGGGCCTGAGGCGCGAGGCTGCGCGGGTGGGCCTGAGGCGCGAGGCTGTGCGGGTGGGCCTGAGGCGCGAGGCTGCGCGGGTGGGCCTGAGGCGCGAGGCTGCGCGGGTGGGCCTGAGGCGCGAGGCTGTTACTGGTGCCATAAGCTGAGGCGGGACGTGACTTACCTGAGCGAGAAGTAGCGCCGGGGAGGTAAGGGAGCGGCTAGGGTAGGAGGGCCGCGCTTCCCGTCCGGAGCCGGTGCAGGGCGGCGCACGTGATGGGGGGGGGGGTGGTGAGGGGCTCCGGAGCAGCATCGTGCGGTGGATGTTCGGGTGAGTGGGGGGGGTGAGTGGGGGGGGGGGGTGGTGAGGGGCTCCAGAGCAGCATCGTGCGGTGGATGTTCGGGTGAGTGGGGGGGGGGGTGAGGGGCTCCGGAGCAGCATCTTGCGTTGGATGGTCGGCAGCGTGAGTTTTGTGTTGGGGTGAGAGGGGGGGGGGTTGAGGTGTGCTCCGGGGATGTTCGGGTGAGGGGGGGGGTGTGATGGAGCATCGTGCGTTGTATGTTCAGCAGCGTGCGTTTGCTGTTCGTGTGAGGGGGGGGGTGATGGAGCATCGTGCGTTGTATGTTTGGGTGAGGGGGGTTGGTGATGGGCTGCAGTAGCGGGAGAGCTGTGGCGTGCGTTCGTAGTGTGCATGAGGTTGGGGGGGGGTGGTGGTGGAGGGGTGTGCATGAGGTTGAGGGGGGTGGTGGTGGAGGGGTTGCATGAGGGTGGTGGTGGAGGGGGGTGTTTGTCAGAGGCAGTGTTGCGCTGCTTGTTCGTGCAGTGTGTGGAGGTGAATGCTGTGGTAGCAGGCGGTGAGGGTTTTGTGGGTTGAGAGGTCGCCCCAGAGCAGTGAGGATTGTCAGTGAGGGGTGGGACAGTGGGGTGAGGGGTGGGACAGTGTGGCAGTGGTGTTGGCCGAAGGCCAATGAGAGTCAGTGACGGGTGGGACAGTGTGGTGAGGGGTGGGACAGTGTTGAGGTGGAGTGACAGGCCAAAGGTGCAATGCGATTGGCCCTAGGGACACAGGGCATGCAGACAAACATACAGACATTTCAGAAATATATAGTAGATTATATATTATATATTATTAATTAATATTATTATCAATGTGCATTATTCCTGATTATCCACCGGTCCTCAATTTTCAACTGACAGAAGAACTGACTAAAGAGTGCATTTTGTATTATTCATGATTATTTGTATATTTCTATTTTTGTTCCTGATAAAATAAAATACATTTTTCTTTACATTCATGATAATCATAATCATTGACAATCCCCTCCCCCTTACAACAAAAAAAAAGAAAGAAAGACAAAAAGTGGTAACTTACTGCATCAAAAACATGAATCAGATTATGGTTTTTTTAACTCTCAATTTCACAGTGCTGTGCAAATCAGATTTACATATCAAATTCGAGAAGGGATTATCACAAGCATTACCGTAAACAAAGCCTCAGAGGGTTGGGGGGGTGGATGGGTGAGTCATGCGCAGTAATAATCAGCTCGCTCCCTTCCCAAAGAGGATTACAGAGAGGTGACTCAAAGCCAACAATAGGAAAATTAATAAATGGTTTTGTAGAGGTGTCGATAAGAGGGGGAGGGGGTACAGGGTACAGCTGCATGAAGGATTAGCTGTACTGTAGTTCAAAGACATGACATATTTTCAAAGGCAGGTCATCATAATAATTTGATCCCCACACCCCAAAATACATAAAAAACACACAAATCAACCATGTGCAGTCAAACGCAGTGTTGCAGTCAAAAGCTACAGCACAGATTGAATATCGTAATTTCAAGATGGTTTAGGCAGGCTTGTGGAGAAAATAAAAATTAAAAATGACGAGAAAAAAAATATATATATTTTTTGGTCACTCACTCTTGAACTTCGCAAGCAAGCAGTGGTGAAGTTATAAACGCATGCGCAGTAATCATCAGCTATGTAGCTCCCTTCCCAAAGAGGATTACACGCAGGTGCAGAGAGGTGATGCTTGGCTAGGGACGGACAATTAAAAGCACAATGACAAGCTTTAGAAACGTAATTGTTCTGGAGAGGTGTTGATAAGAGGTTCAAATCCTTGAGCGAGGCTTGTGTGTGTGTGTGTGTGGGGGAGGGGGGTACAGGGTACAGCTGCATGAAGGATTAACTGTACTGTAGTTCAAAGACATGACATATTTTCAAAAGGCAGGTCATCATAATAATTTGATCCCCACACCCCCAAATAGATAAAAACCACACAAATCAACCATGTGCAGTCAAACGCACAGTGTCGCAGTCAAAAGCTACAGCACAGATTGAATATCGTAATATCAAGATGGCTTGTGGAGAAGCAGGCTTGTGGAAGAAAATAAGCCTGGAAGGCAGGCTTGTGGAGAAAATAAAAATAAAAAATGACGAGAGAGAAAAAAAAAAAAAAATTTTGGTCACTCACTCTTGAACTTCGCAAGCAAGCAGTGGTGAAGTTATAGATGCATGCGGAGTAATCATCAGCTATGTAGCAGGAATGTGATTGAAACCAGAAAGACACACATTTAAAGGAATGGTGTGGGAGAGGTGTACTGTACTGTAGATAAGATAAGAAGTTGAAATACTGCAGTGCAGTAAATTAGCCTGTGTGTGTGCGGGGGCGAGCGAGGGGAGAGCGATGTATATGCCGAAATGTGATACTGTTACAGTACACGTCTATGCGTTTCAACAATGTTCAAATGAGACATACAGCACTGAACATGCATGTATAAATATGCAAATTTACAATTACTGCGCGTGCACACGCAGACTGTGTACTGACGTACTGTAGGTTGAACTATTAAAGTATTAGACTTTGAAGATAACAGCTCGCGAATGCCCCCCTGAGTTTTTAGACGGTATTGCAGTATTGCAGACAGCGCTAATAAAATGCTAATATTACAAGCGCTAAAATACCGGAACATATTCCGGAAAAAAAAAAATACTGCATCTGCCCGCGGTCATCAGAGTTGCGCCACTACGGCCGCAGTAGGATAAAGGCGGCCGCAGCTGTATTGCAATCATATTGGCAAGCCGAGGTGTATTGTGTGTAGAAGCTGGGGTCACTTATGTCATCTGCATTATAGTTGACAGTTTACTGCTGAAGCTGGTAGTCAGGCGGGGCCAGGTAGCAATCATTGTTGACAGATGGGGTCAGGTAGCAAGGATTGTAATCAGATGGGTTCACTAGGTTTTCAGGGATGTCAGTGACAATCGGCCCGTTATTGCAATCGTATTGGCAAGCTGGGTTGGTACATTGCAGGGACGGGAAATACAAATCTTAAATGGATTAAACCCGAACTTTCTCCTTTTGAAGTTGCCAGCAGCAGACATACCGGCAAAACCTGGACCAATAACCCCTGCTATCTCCCTCAGGAGGGGCAGTGCGAAAAAAAACCAATCCTCATTAGTTAACGTTTGCCTTATCATAAGCATAAGTAATTCTTCCACCCATGATGGTTAGGTGAAAATGTGAAATAATCATGGTTCTCAGTGATATGATGATATATCTCTGCTAAAGTCGCCTTCTTATCTGTTCCAGCATTAATTGTAGAAAATATTTGATATGCGTAACTGACGTTCGGGTTTTGAATAAAGACTTGCCATGATGTGGAGTGTACAGGTTTGGTCTATACAGGAATTGTGCGGGCATAGCAATTGAGAATAATGTACCCAACATTGTGTTTAGATACTGAAATTATGAAAACGCCTAAATGTAATAACGTCTTCAGCGACCCAGATCATTTTACAATGGATCACTGTGGTGGACTCTCTTTTTATCTGGTTTTTAAACACCTGCAAACTGACACACACAGTACAGTACTGTAAGTGCTATGCACGGGATAGTGCAAAGGGGATTCATTTTGCCACCTAGCGGATACGCAGAGAACTGCACCCAAACAATTCAGAATCCAGGTAATTCAAAGAAATCAACAAAGGCTAAACACAGGTGTTATTGGTGTGATTGGCTGCATTAACACTAGCGTTCGCCAAGAAGAATGAGTGAATCAAGCATGGAATAAAGCAGACTTTATGAAAACGGCTCAGAGAAATGTTCGAATAACGGCCGCTGCAATTGTATGTTGTTGGAGGAAAAAGGGTGTGCCACATTGGTCTGGGAGTTTTGGACAGCCTGGATAGGTTGCAATGCAGATTTTGCCATGTTAGAGCAGTGGTGGGATGTGGGCAAAGTTCGCCTGCACCTAGTGTGTCAGTAGAACACCAATGGTGCTATCAAATAGTGCAATGCTGGGTTCAACGCCATTAGGGGGAAAGTGCTCAATCTCAAGATGCGACTGTCATCTTAAAGGGAGGGAAGCATATACTACCAAATTGTCTGGCTTCTATCCCTTTTTGATGATGTCACATACGTAAAAAAAAGAAAAAAGAAGCTGTAACATGGTACACCAACCAATCGGATTGAGGGTGTACCACTTGAGACTGAAATATGACATTACAGGCCTTATATGAGGCTGTCCCATCTCATTTGAGTGCAAGAAGACGTCGGATCAACATCACTGGGCACATTGAGTTATACAGAAGAGAAGAAAGAAGAAAAGAAAGAGAAAATTAGGAAAAAACTTACTGGAGACTCCTCTTCTAACAGATGATCGGCTGATGAGGAGCATTCCGTCGTGGGTCAAGAGTAGTTGCTGGAGTAGGATCCGGAGGGTGAAGATGACAATGCTAAGAAATACATTGATTGCTTTTATTTTCTTAAGTATTTTTTTTTAAGTTGCCCATTGGCAGCCAATGGGCTTATCTATGCCCCTTTCTGGGTAAAGATAAGCATAGTGAAAAGCAATGTATTTGTTTGGCAAATACTTGTTTTTATTTAATTGTAATGTATCAAATTTCTGATGGGTTTTAGCTTGCCCAATTCATTGGCATTGTGGCAATCCATATCCATATTGTGGGCATGGTTTACCATAGTAACAATCAATGGGTTTATTGGCAAATGTACTTTTATGTCAATGTTATTTTATTGTGTATTTGTTTTGTTTTACAAACAAATGGCAAACGTGCTATTAGCCATTTTTAGCTACTAGTGCCTTTGCCCATTTGTATGTGTGGTGATGGGGGTAGAAGAGGGTAGTTTCACTGGGGAGGGTGGTTAAGCCTCCCATGTGGGTATCGAGGGGAGGAGGTGTTAACCCCTTAATTACTATAGCTATTATTAATCGCTAAGATTATTAAGGGTTTAGTGGCCAGTAGTGAGTTTTTATATTTTAATGTTGCTGCCCACAGAGGACAAGAAGGATGAGGAGGAAGATAAGGATGGCCTTCATCCTGACAGGGGTAAGTAGAACTTTAACTTACTTTATGCTGGCTGGATAATGTTTTATTTTTAATGGGTAAATGAGCTTTTATGCATATCTGGATAATAGGGATTTTGCACATTATTGTATGCAATGTGGCAGGGGGTGTTGGGGGCAGAGGTGGTGGGTTGTAGGGTTGTTGTCTTTTAATATTTCTTGGGGGTAGAGGGGGTGGGTGAAGGCAATAGTTGCCCCAGGGTGGGTGGTAAATCCTTTCAGTGGGTATCGGAGGGATAAACCCCTTCATTACCATAGCAGTTGCCACGACTATGGTAGTGAAAGGGTTAGCTCCTCCCGCAACCTTCCCGGTAGGCCTATCCCCCCACCCTGGGGCAACTATCCCTTTAACTGCCAAAAAAACAGGTACTGCATTGTTTAAATATCCCGCATCACGTGACCGGGACATTTAAACACACCCATACCGGGGTAATTTGTAATCTGTAATTTGGGAAGCAGGCTGAAATTAATGCGGTTCAGATCCGTAACCCCCCTACTACAATACTCTGTTATTACAATGTAAATAAAAACAGTGTGATCGCCTGTAAAATCTGTGCAGGGACATCTCTGTGTAGCTCTTTCAGACTGCGGGTAGACCGCAGCGAAAGACCAGAAAAAGACTGAGATAAGGACACAGGTTATGTTTGTGTATTCTAATATTTTAATACTTAATAAAATAATTAATACTTAATAGCTTCATAAACAATTAATACAAGTTTAAAAAAATCAATTATGTTTAAATTGTTTCTATATATTTAAGCATTGCATTGATTTTAGCACTATGATCTTTCATATTTAGAAAATAATAATATGTACAACTTGTTGTCACCTAGACAGATGTATGTCAATATGTAAACCATAGAGATAAGGAAACATATTCTACCAGTATGCAATTTGTTTTTAACCATTTTAAAAATATGCTGGGGAAATATTTTTTTGGTCATCTAAGGATTTAAAACAAGATCACCTCAGAATCACTTAAAAGAATTAAAGAATTAAAACTGTTAGGTACTTTATGAGAAAGCATTGTTTTTGTAGCATTTAATACCAGTAAAAGGAAGTAAACCGCAGTTACAGTACTTTTTTCAAATGAATGGTTCGTACAAGGTTAGCAAATGTTTAAAAATGGTGCGAGTTCTCAATTCTCAAAATTATGCAAATTGCTGGAAATATGAAAATTTTCATAATATTTAAGGAGTTTGGAATGACTCTTCACGATTAGCTTCCTGATGTTTATAAATCACCCAAAAATGGGAGAGTTTTATAGAGTTTTAGGACCCACCCTTAGGTCTGCAGATTTATTAATTTATACAGTAGTATGTTAAATAAGGGGCAATATTACTGATGCAGCGGCCGTTATTCGAACACTTCGCGCGGTGTGTAGATCGAAATACCCAATCGATGCAATTTTTTTGAATCGTGCCGACTTAAACACGCGGGTTGATTATCGTTTTGCCGGATCAGAAAATGGCATTTTAGCGTTGTCTGCAATACCGTCAAGAAACTCAAGTGAGCAATCGTGAGTTGTTGTCATAAAAATCCAAAGCAATTCAATGTCACGATTAACATGTTGCCTGAAATCGGCTGAGCTGCCTGCCACGCATGCGCAAGTGCGATAAGCCTATTATACACGGAGCAGCGTGTGCATCTGTATCTGTATTATACACAGAGCAGCGTGTGTATTATACACAGAGCAGCGTGTGTATTACAGTATACACAGAGCAGCGTGTGTACTGTATCTGTATAATACACAGGGCAGCGTGTGTACAGTATCTGTAGTATACAGTACACAGAGCAGCGTGTGTACAGTATCTGTATTATACACGGAGCAGCGTGTGTACTGTATCTGTTTTATACACAGAGCAGCGTGTGTACATTATGTGTATTATACAGTTCACAGAGCAGCGTGTGTACAGTATCTGTATTATACACGGAGCAGCGTGTGCATCTGTATTATACATAGAGCAGCGTGTGTACTGTATCTGTATTATACATACTGTAGAGCAGCATGTGTATTAATGTATACACAGAGCAGCGTGTGTACTGTGTCTGTATTATACACAGAGCAGCGTGTGTACTGTATCTGTATTATACAGAGAGCAGCGTGTGTACTGTATCTGTATATACACAGTGCAGCGTGTGTATTATACATGGAGCAGCATGTGTATTATACATTGAGAAGCGTGTGTACTATATCTGTATTATACACAGAGCAGCGTGTGTACTGTATCTGTATTATACACAGAGCAGCATGTGTGTTATACACAGAGCAGTGTGTGTATTACAGTATGCACAGAGCAGCGTGTGTACAGTATCTGTATTATACACAGAGCAGCGTGTGTACTGTATCTGTATTATTCACAGAGCAGCGTGTGTACTGTATCTGTATTATACATACTGAAGAGCAGCGTGTGTATTACTGTATACACAGAGCAGCGTGTGTACTGTGTCTGTATTATACACAGAGCAGCGTGTGTACTGTATCTGTATATACACAGTGCAGCGTGTGTATTATACATGGAGCAGCATGTGTATTATACATGGAGCAGCGTGTGTACTGTATCTGTATTATACACAGAGCAGCGTGTGTACTGTATCTGTATTATACACAGAGCAGCGTGTGTACTGTATCTGTATTATACACAGAGCAGCATGTGTGTTATACACAGAGCAGTGTGTGTATCACAGTATGCACAGAGCAGCGTGTGTACAGTATCTGTATTATACACAGAGCAGCGTGTGTACTGTATCTGTATTATACACAGAGCAGCGTGTGTACTGTATTTGTATTATACATACTGAAGAGCAGCGTGTGTATTACTGTATACACAGAGCAGCGTGTGTACTGTATCTGTATTATACACACAGCAGCATGTGTACTGTATCTGTATTATACACAGAGCAGCGTGTGTACTGTATCTGTATATACACAGTGCAGCGTGTGTATTATACATGGAGCAGCATGTGTATTATACATGGAGCAGCGTGTGTACTGTATCTGTATTATACACAGAGCAGCGTGTGTACTGTATCTGTATTATACACAGAGCAGCGTGTGTACTGTATCTGTATTATACACAGAGCAGCATGTGTGTTATACACAGAGCAGTGTGTGTATCACAGTATGCACAGAGCAGCGTGTGTACAGTATCTGTATTATACACAGAGCAGCGTGTGTACTGTATCTGTATTATACACAGAGCAGCGTGTGTACTGTATTTGTATTATACATACTGAAGAGCAGCGTGTGTATTACTGTATACACAGAGCAGCGTGTGTACTGTATCTGTATTATACACACAGCAGCATGTGTACTGTATCTGTATTATACACAGAGCCGAATGTGTACTGTATCTGTATTATACACAGAGCAGCGTGTGTATTATACACAGAGCAGTGTGTGTATTATAGAATACACAGAGCAGCATGTGTACAGTATCTGTATTATACACAGAGCAGCGTGTGTACTGTATCTGTATTATACACACAGCAGCGTGTGTACTGTATCTGTATTATACACAGAGCAGCGTGTGTATTATACACAGAGCAGCGTGTGTATTACAGAATACACGGAGCAGCATGTGTACAGTATCTGTATTATACACAGAGCAGCGTGTGTACTGTACTGCTGCGGCAGCTTTTAGTCTTACAAATCACCGGCTTTTACCTGGCTTGTTCCTGGAATGCCACGCTGTTCACCTGGAGAATGCCATGCTCCTTTTGCCATCCCAGCCAGGGTCATGCCCGGCTGACGCGCGGTTGATGGGTTTATTGATAATGGTTCGGATTTAAATAGGCTGCAATGCTTCGCGTGTCCGCCAGATGGCAGAAATTCATGACTTGTAATGCGCCGAATCAGTAATGTGTCGGCTTGCAGGTGTTTCGTTTAAAAAAGATACTGTACCACAGTGTGCCATTGAAACTTGGCCTTGAGACTGAAGGAAGAGTTGCCAAAATATATCAATTTAGGCTTTTCATATTAAAGAAAGACAAAGACCAGTTTCAGTTTGTGTTACACTATTCTGCAGAGACCCACCATGAGTGTTCAAGTGCAGCCTGCTTTCCAAAAACCTGACAGAAGTTACGCGTATTTGATATGAGCCGCGATTAATGCAACAGAGGATAAGATGGCAACAGTTGCTCAAATTCATCAGTATTTTATCGAAAACTATGACTTTTACAAATTTTCGCCAACTCCTCATACGTGGAAGCGTGCAGTAAGGAAAAGGTTATGTAGTGACCCCTGTTTTCACCATATTGAGCCCCAATTTGTTGGAGGGTATTGTTGTGTATCACCGGGTTTTTCCCGTAACTATGATCATGGAGGCGGCAAAAGGCAAAGGGTCATGTTAAAACCAACTAAGAAGCGACAGTCGCTGCCAAGCAATGCACCAGCACCAGCACCGGCTTCCAATGACGGTCCCACTGTCAGTGACAACCCTGAGCCTGAGGCTGAGCTGGATTTGGCGTGCAGTTTTGATGAAGCTTGCATGTACCTAAGCGATTTCCAGCCTCACCTGCTGACTACAGGTGGACTAGTCCCGCTGCCAACTATCGACGTGGATGATGAAGAAAGCTGGACTGGCAGTGGACCGGCGCCGGCGCAAGCTGAATGGGAAATTCAATGGTGAGTACTGTCTTGTTGTCGTATTATTTTGGTGGGGCTGGCTGGGTACTTCTTTAGGGGGCTGACCATTACTGTACATTAAAACTTTTCTTTTTTTTTCCTCAGAAAAGAAAATGGCTAATGGGGGGATTTCGATGGATAATATTGTACTGTATGCTGATGTTTTCCGGCCGTACAGTATACTGTGTAATAAACCTGAATAAATAAAACTATGCATTTATTCTACATATTCAGTATCGTTTCATTATTTGTCTTCTACAGTGTACTGTACAGTGCTATACAGTGCCTAACATCTATGGGCAAAAATAATTTTATTTCTAGGTGCCCTAGAACAGAAGTTCCCACGCCAATTGCCCGTGAACTTGACCGCGGCCCTAAGTAGTTCCCACGCCAATTGCGCGAATATAATGTAAAATAACCCATTCGGTGGGTCTGAGCGGGTTGAAATTTACCTGGTCCTCATGCGGGAGGACCTTTGCCATAGTGGCAAAATATCAGCCTTCCAAGACCCCCGAAACCGGAGATACAAAAAGACAGTTTAAAAGCACATTACCAAAGTGGCTTTTTTTCTGCCATGCAAGTCAATGGCAGAAACCTGAACTTTAACATCACCCTGACTCCGTTCTGTTGCCACGAGAGGGTCGCAATTTGCCATGCAATCCTGCCGCAACTAGGACTACATGGTCACCGAATCTGAGCCCTCTAGGTCGAACAGAACCGGAGTTGTGGGTTCCAGGTTTCTGCTCATTCTGACTTAGCCAGTTCAAAGCTTTCTCCGCCATTGCGCTCAATGGTAGGACCCTCCTCACCGGCGTGACCCTTTCTCACCGCCATTACTCCTTGGACCCTGTTGGGGTCAAGTGAGGAGGTTCCTAACATCTAGGGGCAAAATGAATTTTATTTCTAGGTGCCCTAGAACAGAAGTTCCCACGCCAATTGACCTAGTTCCCACGCCAATTGCCATAGTTCCTACGCCAATTGCGCGACCAGGCAGTTAAAAAACAGTGCAGCAAGCCTCTACATTTGTTACACTGGCAAAGGAGCAAATGGAAACAATGTGAGGCAATTCAACATGTTCTTTTATTGGTGGAGTCAGTACAAAAACATATATTTACAATATTGAAACATTTAAAGTGCACAGCAATTCTAACCATCAACACACAATAATATATTCTGCAGCCTTTATTAAATTCTTCTGCCACAAAACATTTTTGGTGCATGGGGCACAGGGACTTAAAGTGACTTGCTTTTTATGTACTGTATTTGGGGGTTGTCTTTGGGGTTTATTCATCAAATTATTATGATGAACTGCCTTTTGAAATGACACTGCTGTTAACTATTTCAGCCACACACCTCCAGAGTTTTTAATCCCTCCCTAGCCAAGCGTCAATCGGCTGAGTCACCCTAGCCTACCATCCCCCTCTCTCCACTGGGTTGTTGATCTTCTGCATGTATTTTTCTTTAGAATTTTATTGGTTAATGAATAATACAAAAATACAGTAGCTCTTTTTCCTACTGTACAGTAAATTCTTGTACAAGCTTGTCTTTTTCTTCGGTATGGCTGCATTTGATTCTGTATTGCTTTACTGTACAGTACTGAAAATAAAAAGAAACAATGACTGGTACTGCACAAAGCAGCGTGTGTATTATACACGGAGCAGCGTGTGTACAGTATTATACACAGAGCAGCTACGTTCTGTTCTTTTTCTTACAGTAACTTCAAGTGGATTTGTTAGCAGTAAGCAGTATCAACAACACACCACCCCTCCCTCCCCCCCCCCCCCCCCCCCACAGAGCCATTCAAGAAAAAAATGTAGCGTGCTTTTCTTGAACTACTGTAGCCTGAAATCGGCTGAGCTGCCTGACATGCATGCCAAGTGCGATAAGCTAAGCCCTTCTAAACTTGCCTTTTCTTAAGCGGTGGACTTCAAGTGGATTTGTAAGCAGGATCAACAACACACCACCCCTCCCCCCTCCCCCCACAGAGCCATTAAAAAAATGTAGTGTTCTTTTCTTGCACTACAGTAGCCTGAAATCGGGCTGAGCTGCCTGCCACGCATGCGCAAGTGCGATAAGCTAAGCCCTTCTAAACTTGCCTTTTCTTAAGTGGTGGACTTCAAGTGGATTTGTAAGCAGTATCAACAACACAACACACCTCCCCCCACTAGTAATAAGATTATTATGTTGCCTGAAAGCAGCTGAGCTGCACAAGTGTGATAAGCCCTTCTAAACTGCTATTGTACTGTAACAAAACAAGTCAACTTGAAGTTCACTGCTTATCAACAACACAACCCCCCCCCCACTTCTTCCCCCCTCCAACAGTGCCATTCACGTAAATGTACTGTAGCGTGATTATCATGAGCTGGGGAGAACACATGTTTGATAATCCTTCACGCAGGAAAATAGTATTTTTCTTTAGAATTTTATTGGTTAATGAATAATACAAAAATACAGTAGCTCTTCTTCCTACTGTACAGTAAATTCCTGTACAAGCTTGTCTTTTTCTGCATTATGGCTGCATTTGATTCTGTATTGCTTTACTGTACAGTACTGAAAATAAAAAGAAACAATTACTGCAGACATTGTTATTTTTACCACCATACTTACTGCACCTGTATCATACTGACCTCTGCATTATTAACAGAAATAATTGATTAAACAATAAAAATATAATAATGTTTATAAAACATATTTTTGTTTTTATATTTTTTCCCCAAAACAAATTTCTATACAGTAACTACTGAGAGGAGAGGGGGGGAGGGGGGGTTTGTGTGAGATACAGGCTGTTTTGTACATAAACATAGTACTGTAATCTTACACACCACCCCCCTTCCTTTTGTCACTGCTGCAGCTCTGAAAATAAAAAGAAACAATTACTGCAGACATGGTTATTTTGAGTGCCATACAGTACTTACTGTACAGTACCTGTATCATACTTACATGTGCCTGATTAACACAAATAAATGATTAAACAATAAAAATATTTCAATTTTTTTTAAAAAACACTTTTTTTTTGCACAAACTAATTTCTATACAGTAACTACTGAGAGAGGGTGGGAGGGGGGGTTTGTGTAACATACAGGCTGGTATGTACAGTACATGAACACAGTACTATAATCTTACAGCTCTGAAAATTAAAAGAAACAATTACTGCAGACATGGTTATTTTTACTGCCATACTTACATGTATCACACTTACCTGTGCCTTATTACTTTCCTGAGGCCTGGCCATTACGTTGTAAAACAATAGGCAACACAGTCTCAATATGATCAATATATTTATTACATCTGGCTACGGTGAGTATGTTGTTCCAGAAATTCAGTATCCCCTTTTTCAATTCATTCTTTTTTGACGGTTTCCACACTTTTCTGATATAATCCTTCAACTCATGCCATACCATTCCGATGGGATTAAAATCTGGTGATCTGGAATACAGTAGGAGGGGAGAAAAAAGTTGAATTACTTAAGGAGATATAAACTTTGTAAAACAATGAGAAATGGTTACCCAACTTACTCCGCTGGCGTCTTAACCCAGTTGATACCGCTGGAAAGATTGTGAGCAGGGAGCGGTGTGTTTCGGATCATTGTCCTGGAAGAACCGGTGACCAGATGGGAAATCATTCCTAATGTATACAACAACAAGTATAATTATGTGATATTGGAAGAATGCGTTATTCCTGATTCCTGGAAACAAGAAAAGAACAATTTAACATTAGGGTATAAAATACTGTACAGTACAGCTGTCCAGTGCATAAGGCCACAGCATGTGTATGTGTGCATTATTTAACCCTCAAAGATGATGATGCATCCTGGTCCTTGTCTAGAGATGGCACCCCACACATGCATCTCACTGGGTGCTTGGGACATGGCTTCAGAGATAGGCGTCCTTTTTTGTAGAATCCAAAATGGGCAAATCTCTCAAGTGCTGCAGTTGTCTCATCAGTAAAGATGACATCCTGGAAAGTCTCGCCACTTTCGATCCATGCCCGTGCCTGGTCCACTCTTTTTATTTTGTTGGCTTCCTATAATGTTAGAGATACTAAATACTGGAGTTATGATGGTTCCCAGCACTCAAAAAATGAAAAAATAAGTCAAAGACATCTATAGAAAGCTAACAGTAATGTATTGAAATAATACAATATATGTATTACTGTACATACAGTAGGCCAACCCTATTGTACAGTAGGCTAGGAGTGAGCCTAACATGAAAATAGAGGGCTAAACAAGAAATCACAAGTCTGGAGAGGGAGGGAGGTGGGGGAAAAAAATGTGGGGAATAGCAACCATAGTGGAAAAAGAAAAAGCAGCAGACAAAAAATAGAAAAACATGGGTGACGTAAAGTATACTTACTTAAAATTCCCATATTTCCATCCCAATTTCCGTCTCATCTGCCTGATGCTCGTCTCAGATGCTTTTATTTTGTGAGTTGCCTCTAGTGCATTCTTTACCCTTGTGGCACACGTCTCATCATTCACTTCACTTATTTGGTCCACCAGAAGAGTTGTCGCCCTACAGTGTAAAGAAAAACAGAATAATTTGTTACAGTGGCAAATTAAGCATCCCAATAGCGCACTGATTTCCTATTGTCTGATTATAGCGCTATATGAATATATTAAATAATTTGCCCCTCAAATAAAGCATCCCAATACTGTAGACTGCACTGTCACACACTCAGTCACTCCTAACACCCATTGTGACCAATCACTGGCATAAAAGCTGGTGACATACTGTACTGTTGATGCTTTGTGGGTGTGTGGGTGTACAGTAAATGCAGGATTATTAGCTCAAAGAAATCAGAATCTTTTGAAAAGATTACACTATACCACCACCTCCTAAAGTACAGAATACAGTACATTACTGTAGTGTAAAATTAAAAAGCTGACTGATTGTAAGAATGGCAAAAATGTTACTGCTGCGGCCAGCTTCAGTCTTACACTTACCCATCTTGCCCCGCAGCTGTTTTCGGGCTGGCGCCGAACTTGGCCGAGCGCCAGCCGCATCTTCCCCGCATCCTTCCCCTCCCCTCGCAACCTCTGCCTCTGCTCTGCCCTGCTTCTCCGGGTCCCCCGGGTCCCCCTCTGCTTCCCACATCCCCCTGCTTCCCACATCCCCTTCGGGAAACCCTGGGCATGCGCGCCACGTGCGCACGCACCCTGGCACGCGTGACCGCGCATCAGTGACTCGCGGCACACGGCGGGAGAAAAAAAAAACCCAGCCGCGTCTGTACGCACATTGCCGTGGCGGCCACTGAAGACTCAGCTCGGCCGCCACTGTATACTGTACAGTCAAAATGTAAATATTCATTAAATATTAAACACTGTAAGTACATTACTTACTCAGTAGTGACTGTCGGTTTTCTTTTGACATTTTAGCCTTCCCATGCGCATGATAACTAACAATGCTTTTTGCTAAACAGAAACCCGGAGCAACTAACCAGCGTTAGAGCTGTAAAATTCGGAAACCTTTCTTGTACATATCCTGTATTTACAAGCTGAGATCGTTTGAAATCCTTTTCTTTGGCATCGCTTCTGTTAGAAAAAAAAATGCAAGCACACACAGAGCAATTCGATGTGAATTCGATGTGAATTGAATGTGCATTGAATACACAAAATGAATGGTGTATTTATATTTGAATTTAATGTGCCTCAACGTCACTCGACAGGTTTAGTACACAGAATGCCCCCTTTTAACACCTGCACCTCGTGTCCATGCCCGCGAAAAATTTCAAATTAAAGGTGAGACAAATTGCATAGACTCTCACACACGCATTGTGCATTCGTCCATCTGTTTTCATGGATCTCCCCTGATTCTACGGATGCAGGAACCAGCTGATTCTGCCGTGCCGGGCAAGCAAAAGGCGGAAGCTGTTTCCCAGCCAAAACTTAAGCGACAACCAAAGCAGAATAAAGAAAATGTTCCGAAAGCTCCAAAGGTTAAGAACCCTGGGTCTTACTATGGAAAGAAGAAATTCGGTGCCCTTAGCACAGTGCAAGTCAAGTGGAATCCCGATCCTCTCCTTTCACCCCCCCGCCCACCTGCTCCCCCAACCATCCTTGAGGCTGCTGTCCTGGCAACCACCGGCTCAACTGCTCCTCCACCAACCATCCTCGACACTACTGTCCTGGCAACCCCCGGATCACCTGTTCCACCAACCATCCTCGACAAAGCACTCCTGGCAACCACCGGCTCACCTGTTCCTCCACCAACCATCCTTGATGCTGCTCTCCTGGCAACCCCCTGGTCACCTGCTCCTCCACCAACCATCCTCGACACTGCTCTCCTGGCAACCCCCTGGTCACCTCCTCCACCCATCCGTAACAACTTTATAGAGGAAAAGGTTGATCTTCTTTTGGAGACCATGTTGAATATGGATATGCGCGTGGAGAAGATCAAAAGTAACATGGAGCAGATGGAAAGGAACATGGAGAAGATGGAAAGGAACATGGAGAAGATGGAAAGGAACATTGTGGGGAAGTATTCTTTGCTGCAAGTTCCTGTCCCTGTATATCCGACGCAGGAGCAGGAGGGTGGCCTGCATGATGTGACCTTCACGCTTCCATCACCAAGCCCCCTACATTCACCCCATCCGTCAGCAGAATACGTGTGCCTGTATGCCTTTGAGGACGAGATGACAACCCCGGTAAGGCCACAACAGGAGGAAAGCATACTCCCACACCGCCTACCCTCGCCCACTGCCAGAAGTACACCAGCACCCAGGATTGTAGCACTGCCGGACATCATCTTGACCGACCTAAACCAGCACGCCCGGGAGAAATACGACTGGATGTGGTGGTGTAGCCCAGACATTTGCCCTGTCAATCTTTAAACACCACGTCAGTTTTGAGGTGTACAGCGGTTGGACCCACAGTGTAAATTATGAAGGAAATAAAAGAAAGAAAGCTCTGCCAGAAAATGTTAAGAAAGACCATTTTGAATGAAGTGGAGTGTTATTTCCATGTTACCCCTACAGTTATGAGAGCTGTGAGAGACACTATAAATGGCCTGTTGAGGCATGCAAGGGCTCATGCTTTGAGTGGCACCCCTCTTGCTAAAGACTTTTCCCAAACTCTACTGTAGTGCAAAAGTTAAAAAAATAAAAATTTACATTGATTTATTGTTTAATGTATTTAATTATTTTCTGTTTTACTTTTATTGTTTTGAAATATTGTTATTGTTTAATCATGTATTTCTGTTAATCGGTCACAGGTAAATATGTAACACGTACTGTACAGTAAGTACTGAATGGCACTCAAACTAACCATGTCTGCAGTAATTGTTTCTTTTCATTTTCAGAACTGCAGCAGTGAAAAAAGGAAGGGGGGATGTGTAAGATTATAGTACTGTATTCATGTACAAACCAGCCGGTATCTTACACAAACCCCCCTCTCCCACCCTCTCTCAGTAGTTACTGTACAGAAATTCGTTTTTGCAAAAAAAAATGTTTTATTTCTGTTTCTGTTTTGCATGTCCCGCTCTCCTCCCCCTTTTGCATGTAACGCCCCCTCCCCTCAATGTCTTACAGTAAATGCAGTACCAGTAATTACCAGTAATTGTTTCTTTCTACTGTATTTTCAGAGCTGCAGCCCCCTCTCTCCCCGATCTCCCCCCATCTCGCAATGCCATAACGAAGAGAAAGACAAGAGCTACTGTATTTTTGTACTGTATTAAGCATTAAAAAATAAAATGTATGCCACCAGACACACCTGGGAAGTTTGGCGGAAATGCAGATCAAAGTTTAAACTAACTGCTCCAGGCTCACTGCTTACTCCGATCCACAACAATCCCCATTTCCCCCCAGGATGTGTACCAAAACAGTTCGACTACTTCCGTCTGAAGGGGGTTAGGGTGGTCGCCGACCTATTGAGCGATGGAAGGCTGCTGAACTTCCAAGAATTACGAACAAAACACGAGGCCCCAGAATTGAGCCCATTTAAGTATCTCCAAATTAGACATTTTCTCCAAAAAATGTCCCCAAAATTTGAGTATCCTCCCCTCACCAACTTTGAGAGGCTCTGCCAAACTAGTACATATCAAACAGCATTGATCTCTAATATATACGCTGGTATGGAGAGATCAACAAGCCCCTCCACTCATGACTACATGTCCAAGTGAGCGGCGGAACTAAGTATAGACATAGATAGAGAAGACTGGAAGGATATATGGGATGCTGCTTCAGGAACTTCCATCTGTACCACAACAAAAGAGAATATCTACAAAATCATGTTCCACTGGTATCTTACCCCAGTTAGATTGAAGCAAATCTACCCCCTGGCCTCAGATCTATGTTGGAGAGGCTGTGGACAGAGAGGAGACATGGCCCACATTTGGTGGTCATGCCCAAAAATCCAAAAATGTTGGCTTTCTATTCAAACTTTAATCCGAGAGGTAATTAGCCTCACATTAGACCCAGATCAACTGACCTTCCTCCTGGGCAGGCCAATAGAGGAAATTGACCGCCCGGTAGGAAAATTAATCTCCTCCATCCTTACCGCGGCTAGGTGTGCTGTGGCATTCTCCTGGAAAAAGATCTCTCCCCCCTCCATTCAGGCGGTTAAGAGAAGAATAGACGATGTAATGCTTATGGAACGTCTGACGTCGTTTCTCAAACGCAAGACTGCAAGTCACTACAAAATTTGGGAACCCTGGGAGATTCACTGACACCCAAGAGAATCTGACCATCCAGACCACAGCCTGAAGGCCGCCAGGGTCAACGTGGTGTAGGAGGCTCACACCCCCCCCATCTCTATACCCAACCCCCCTCCCCCTCTATCCCCCCCTCTCTTTTTCAGACCTCTCGCTCCCCTGGTCACCCGGTGACCCAGAGGGTGCGCCACTCTTGGCGGTACACCCCCCCCCTCCAACATGGAAAATTTGAAAATCAAAGTGTATTAGGATATTGCGATGTGATATATGCCTGTAAATTTGCCTGTTTCCTAATAAAAATGTTAAAAAAAAAAAAATGTATTTTTTGACTGACCTCCTATTGCAGACCTGAAATTCTTATGAACAGTTCAACAAAGCATTGCACTTCACATACCCAGTACTGTAATGTAATGCAAGGGCATTTCTCTTACGGTTATTTAAAAAAATGTCCAAATGAGACATACAGTACTGTACAAGCATGCGCATACCAGTAAAAGAAAAACAGTATTTACTGTTGCAAAAGTTGAAAACATTGAATAATAAATAATACATATAGAATAAAAGATATATATTTTTATTTTTGGTATTTATAAGAAAAGTTGCACAATGCAACATACTGTAAAACAGTAGTGATGATGACAGTACTGTACAATGTAAAAAAAGAATTGAATATTAAAACAGCAGCATATTGTACAGTATAGGGTTTTCTATGAAGCTCACAATTGTTCTATCAATAAAAATGGCACTGTCACTAAATGTTTGCCTACTTGGCAAGCAATGCGCAAGCAACTTTTAAAAAAAGCGATATTAGTGGTCCATCCAAATCCCTTCTTTTGTCTTTTTCCGCTTGATGTCAAAGTTTATTTTCTGGGGAAAAACAAACAAATATGCTATTATTACCGGTATTGCGCATGCGTCACGTCGCGTCATTGGGAATTAAAGCAGCAGTTCAAGCAATAACCTACAGTACAGTACATGTGTGTCTGTACGATGAGAACAAACTTCTGATTGGCTCTGACTCTTGAGCCCCACACGATCCTTACATTTTTAAGCTACAGCAGCGTCACGTACTTCAACGGCCAATTAAATCAGTCTTCAAAGTGCACTCAACAGAGAAACATCCCCTCAACTCGCATTAAGTATTGTATTGATGCACATACAATACTGTAAAGTACGTACAGTATTGTTTAAAAAATAATTTTGTTTTCACACACGACAGCTTGAACTGCAGCTCCAAACTTACAGTAATACTGTCATGTACAGTACAGTATAATGTAATACAGTGTAGTACATTACTGTATATTTACCTTCATTATGAACTTTGCCAAACGGGTGGTGATGACTCACTGTGACTCCTCAAGTCTGCATTATAGTTGACAGGTGACAGCTGGCCTGCTACACTTGTAGTTGATAGCTGATGAAGCTGGAAATCGTTTTGGTACTGGTAAAGGCAAGCTTGCTAGTAACTGTATGCAAAATAATGCTCAGGCTGGAAATTTTCCAGGTATTCTGGCAGGGACAGGTACAAAGGATTGCCATTTAACAGGTTATCACTGACGGTCGAACCGGCCGGTGCTGGTGCTGTTGTCGGCACATTGCTGTATTGGGATTGACAAATTTTATATGGGTTAAAACCGACCTTTCTTCTTTTGAAATTGCCATGATCAAACATACTGTGAAATTCTGGCATGACACCCCAAAACCCGCAAATCTCTCCGGCAGGAGGGGCAATGCAAAAAAAACAGTGATCGTTACTTAAGGTTTTTCATATCGCACGCTTCCACCCATGAACATCAGGTGAAAACTTGTAAAAATCGTAGTTCGAAATTAAATATTCATATATTTCAGATACAGTCACCATCTTATCTGCTGCAGCATTAATTGCAGAATATATTAAAAATGCATAACTACAGTCAGGTTTTTTATACGTCTGTGGTGTAGCCATAATGTCCACTCAGCAATTGTGCGGGAAAAGAATGTAAAAAAAAGGCACACATTGAGTATTTAATGCTTTTTATTAAGAACACCTAATTTGATAACGTCTTCGAAAAATCAAGGTCAATTCACAATGAGCCACTGTAAGTATGTACCAGTATAGACGTGGGTGCTATCTGTTTTAAACACCTGTACCCTTACAAAGTAGCAAAGTTCCATGCACATTACAATTCAATACAATTCATTAAATTCATTAATTTCTGCCACCTGGCGGATACGCAAAGAATAGCACCCAAATTATAATTCATTAACTTCTGCCACATGGCGGATACGCGAAGAATTGCATCCAAAGAAACCATTAAATTAAACAGATCAACCGCGTGTGGCTGCCCGGTGCCGGAATTGCGTGAACGCGGCATGAATAGTGGTCAAATGTGGAAATACCGAATGGAATACAGCGGTCAACACGAAAACTGATTCGAGATGTGTTCGAATAACGGCCGCTGCATCAGTAAAACAACAGTTTGAAGAGTTTTTACTTTCAGGTAGGGGATGATGATCTAAAAGTGACAACACACTTTAAGATACAGAAGAGAACACCAGAGAGATCTACGCTTTTGAAAAAAAAACTACAGTACGTATTTACTTAAAGGGATCAGAAGTTGCTTCACTTCTTAGCACTGCTAAGAAGATCTGACTCATTGTTTTTTACTTTGATTAAATTCAAGTGAGTTTATTATTCCCTCTTATACTATTTCTTACTGATGTAATCATTGGAGAGAAAAAAATAATGTACTTCCTTTTTGTCTACAAGCCAAAGGAAATTCAGAGCTTCCAGTTTTTCTCCCAGTCTAGATGCTCCCCCCCCCCCCCACCCCCTATGCATCTCTCAGATAATCATATTAATCTCTTTCTGCCTTACGGCCCCAACATGCTTTTTATTCTACCAAAAATAATGAATACCACAAGGGAATGCTTATCTTACATAAAGCTGAATGTGTTTGTGAATTGTACATGTCTCTCCTAGGAGAGTTCCTATTTTTACTTAGAGATCTGCACAGAGCAAAATAATAATTAGCAATTTTGCATATATTGTACAAAATACTTTTTATTGAATTATTTCTATGGAAATCAAAAACATAATTTTAACAATTCCACTGTTACAGTCTAAATAAATATCCTCTCCATCTGCCTTCAATGTATAAAATTCATAGTAGACAGAATAGGATTATAACAGAAAATGTATTCATAATCTATACATATATTTCCATATGGTTGTTATGAAAACTAGAATGTATGTATAGTATTACACAATATAACATAGTATAATCTAATATACAGCAACAGAAGAAAAAATGAAGCACTACTACTGGAACAAGAATAGAAAACTAAGAATAGAAAACTAAGATTATTAATAAATAATCAATTTTTACGTAATACGCACTCTTAGTTTTCTATTCTTGCTCCAGTAGTAGTGTTTCGTTTTTTTTCTGTTGCTGTATCTACTCCTACAACGTCAGCACACCTAGGACCCTTGGATATATGGAGCGATGTCTGGATGCTGCACATTACATGTGAGTCCGTTCTATGATGCAATATCCTCATTGATTTAACAATTGAAGGTATGGTGGACATTATTTACACATTGCCATGTCTGGACTAACAATTGCTTATTACCTCTACATCTGTGTACTGTGAGGTTTCCAGGCAGTAGTATTCTTACCACCTACCAAAAGGTTTATTCACATTACTTCATGTTGGAACTTTTTTCATGAATTTACTGTGTCTGTATCCCAGCACTTAGCAAAACACATGTATTTTTCTCCTGTATAATCTAATATAGACTAGTTAGATACTGATTATAAACACCATATTAGGTAATATTTTGGTAAATGTTTGTTTAGTTTGGGAGTTGACTTGTGCGTTTTTATTATTGCCCACTTCTTATTTGTGTCAATTTACTGGAAATAGAGTTAGTATTTCGATTATATATTTTTTTCACTCCATTTACTAGAAACAGGGTTAGTATTTTGATTATAAAGTCAATGGATGTTTTCAGACGTTTGCGGTGCGATGAGTCTCTTTGGAGTACTGTACTGTATATTGAATTACCATCATAGTCTGGTATTTGCAACACTGGACTAGAATACAACTATTTGTTTCATCACCAGGCTAATTTTAACAATTTGAGTTGAAAAGAGTCCTGTTTATAAAGAGTCTCAATAGGACCTTTGTCTTCTTACTTTCCTATAGTATAAATATCTATGTGTGCCCAGTGGATGAGTGGAGGGAAGCAGTGTTCCATTGATGTACTGTATCGAGAGCTGCAGTATGTCTCATTGATGCATGGAGGCAGCAGAGGTTCTTACGGGTGTCTTGTGATTATTGCTCATTTGGGGAGATAGTTTTCACAGCAATGTGATCAGAATACGTTAGTCAGGCAGCACAAAGTTTGAAGAGTGTATAGAGTACTTGAAAAAAAAATATATATATATATATATATATATATATCACTTAAATAAAAGTTGCATATTGAAATTAGCTTACTTCCCAGGTAAGATGTAGTAAGACTTTATGCTCCCAATATCATGAGAAGGCTCGAGATTCATCAAGTAGGAAAACTTGGTCAACATGCATTACTGTAGCAATAGCCTCAGGATACAATACATTTAATCTAGTTTAACTGCACACTAGCATGCCATATTGGTGCTGCAAAGTACTACGGAAGTTGCAAAACACCATTTTGCAGCCACGGCTCAGCCATGGTCATAACATGAAATGTTGAATAGTATGAGTTAATCCACAATGGACCTTAGTAAATCTTTCCCTCAGATTTACAATAAGCTTCTTAGCCATGTTAAAACTTTTCTACAATTTTGGATTCATTTGATTGTAAGCTCTTCTGGGCAGGGATTTCCTTTCCTATTGTCTGATTTTGCTGCACATAATGTATCATTTGAATTCCCTGTACTGTATTCTTTGTGAAGCGCTGAGTACACTTTTGGCGCTATATAAATAAAGACATATAATGCAATACAATTTTGTATAAAATGTATTTAATGATTACTTACTTTTCCAAATCTCAAAAACCTACTGTACCTTCAAACAGAATGTCAATAAATACCATGCAATATTTATTATACATATTATTTTCTTTAGCTGTTTAGGAGAGCCACCCTAGCTAAGCATATGTTTCAGCTTAGTAAAAAAAAAAAAAAAAAGCCGTAGATTATAAAGGTGGCCATTATAAAGAGTCCCCAAAAAGTTTTGGGGAAATATAAAATTATGTTTTTAATATTATTATTATTATTATAATAATTATTATTTTTTTTATTATCATTTTAGACACAGAATAATGTTCCCAGGATAAAACATGATTAGCCACAGGCTAACTTTTAAGCCACAGGCGCTAGATCTTTTCTATTCTTTGGAAAGTTCTGTATGTTCATGAAATAAATGGCAAAGTCTTATTATTAATCAAGAAGTTAAAACTAGTCTATCATTTTTCTGAGTGACAATAATGGGCACCTACCAATAGGCAGTGAAATTTCACTAAGAGCTGTTTTTCTTAAACAATTTGTAGATTTCATTTAAACTTCAGCAGTGTCTGTACTGACAGAACAACTTGGATGTGGAGTTTAGACAAAAGCAAGTAAGGTCCAAGAAAAATGAAAGGATGCTTCTCAACATTTATCATTTTTAATACTTATCTGTATGACTGAATTATACATTTTATTACAAATCATGTTGTAAAACTAGCCTGGCACAGTAACTATGATTTAAAAATAGGTTGTTTGGTTTATGTTCGGTATTAGCAAAATGAAAGCTAGCATTATTCCAAAGAAGAACAAAATAACATGAAAATTGTCCAATGTTTGTCCATACAAAAAAACTAAACCAAAATACTGCTTTCTGACACTGAGAAGCATGTGATGCTCATTTACTTCCAAACGTGTCATGTCCAGAAATACGGCATATGTACCTTAATGTAATTATGTCGTATCCTTGGATGTGATAAGACTTTAAAACAGACCTACTGTACAGTATGCTGTATAATGTCATTGCACAAAACTGATAGTATATATTGGATTGCTTTCTTTTGTAGCTTGCTTAAATCAAAGACCATGAAAAATGGATTTATTATAGATTGGGAGAAACCGAAATGATTAATGTTATAAAATAATATGCTTACATACAGTAGCAGGTACAGTGCCTTCTTGAGCATTGCTTGCAGTTTTCTCTATATTACTAAACCATTTTACTGTTTTATTAGAAAAAATGCAAAGTTTCATTTTAAAACAAGTCACCTTAGTAAAAAAAAATGTCTAACAGCACAGTGCTATGCAGGATGAGGCCCTGTCCCCAGACATGGATGTTGGGGAACCCTCCACTACCCCTCCCAACTGGAAAACAGTCCCAAATTCTTGTGTTTTGGTAATTCTGCACTGGAAACAGCTGTGTAACGGACGTGCTCACCACAACCTGGGACCGGACCGTGGGGCTGAGGTGGGGATGTTAATACATCGACATTAGACCACGAAGCCGGTTCTGGATTGCGCAGTTCGTAGTCATTCGTAGCAGGGTCAGGGTTGGAGAATGTAGAATAATCCTTAGACAAGCCAGGGTCAGGGTTGGAGATGTCAGAGTAATCTATATCCAGGCTGGAGTTCGGCAACAAGGAATAAAGTATGCAGCGCTTCAGCGTAGCAGCTGCACTGCAGGAGTGGCCTCTGAGCGAGGAGCAGGAGCGGCCCATAACGAAGGCCTCTGCAAGGCAGGAATGCAGCAGGCCTCCGGAATCAGGAAGCTGAAGGTTAGCGCTGGAGATCTAGCGCATCAGCACAGGAACCAGGACACGGCCTCTGCAATGAAGAAATGCAGCAGGCCCCAGGAACCAGGAGGCTAAGACAAAATAGTTTGTGGCCAAACACAGTTACATCCAAAGGAACTTTGGGATTATACTCAGCAAAGAGTCAAAGGGATAGGTCAGTATAAGAGGGCAGATAGCCAATCCCAAGACAGGGATGTGTGGGAATTCCTCCAATGCCAGAGCAGAGAAACCGAGCAGCAGTGTTTGCAAGCACAGGTGACAGTGCTTGCAAATCCAAGGGAGGGAGTGACTGAGAGCTCACCAACTCTGCAAGAGTGAGCTCCAGCCAAAACCAGGAATGGATTTCTTACAAGCTATCTTGTAAACAAGTCCTCCTCTGGCTATGCCACCTATGAGTGGCACACCTGGGACAATGTCCCAGCTTGTGTCACTAAAGAAGGGGGATGAAATAGAACTGACCACCATTGATGGTCACAGGGAGTGAGATTAAGGGCATTAAGAGGGTAGTTGGGGGGATGGACCAGGACCTAGCTGAGTTCTTAAAAGTACCCTCAATGGGAAAAAAAGATGGTGATTTACCACTTGTTGCAAGCCCGCAAAGCTACTCAGGGTTCAGCACTCTGAGCGCTTGAGAGAAGCACAAGATAAACTCTTTACTATCAATTGCTTTGTGCAAATTTTGCATAAGGCAGTATATTTCATACTGTATAAAAAAAACAGATATCCATAAAATAACTTTAACCCACATTAGTCCATAAATATGTCCAGTACATAGTATAAAAGATCACTATGTTTGTAGTGAACCGAGAACACATCAACCCCATACTACAATTGAGCATAACCATTAATAATCAATGTTTAATTATATAGTTACTATTCTAGATGGATTGCCAATGATGTACTAAGCCCACTGCAAAAAAGCTTTTTAGCAATATATTCATATACTCAATAAGAGTGTCTACATAAGGCAAAACCAGACCTAATTTAAATTCAGGAGGGTGTGTGAATAACCAGACTGGGGGAGAGAGAAAAAGAAAGAGGGAGAGGAGAGGGGCGAGAGGGGGTTGTTCTCAGTGCTCCTATACTATGTACTGGTCATATTTATGGACTATTGTAGTGTGATGCCCACACCACGTTGCAGTCTCCTTTGTCCCACTTTAAGGCGAGAGGGGCGAGAGGGGCGAGAGGGGTGAGAGGGGGTTGTTCTTGGTGCTCCTATACTATGTACTGGTCATATTTATGGACTAATGTGGTGTGATGCCCACACCATGTTGCAGTCTCCTTTGTCCCAATTTAAGGCTGGAAACACTATTTGCTATGCAGGGGTTTATTTACATTGATTAAATCATACAACAGGCCCACCGTCCTTTTAAGAAAACCAAATAATAAAATCAAATCCTATTCCCGTTAGGGAAACTAACTGACTTTTCTTCAGCCCTCTCTAAAGACCGCTAGCCAACTATACTGGTGCCCAGCTAAAACATGCCCTGGCATATGCAACAATCTACACACTCTTTGCACACAGCAATAACAAAGGGTTTTTGCTTATCTGTTTGTAAGTCCTCCGGAGCAGACGTCCCTGCTTCAGCACAGGCCTTGCATCCTTACCTTCTTAGGGCAACTCTGCCCCACCTGAGCCCAGAGAAACTCCTTGTAGGTCCCTCTGTAACCAGCTTCCACAGCTGGGGAGCACTTCTATCTCCCCCCCCTCCTGATGAAGCTGCCAATCAAGCGCAGCGAAACGCATTGAGTTTTGGACCATTCAGTGATCCGTAGAGGACGAGAGAGGAGAGGAGAGAGAACTAGTAGCTCAACATGCGTGTCGGCGTGCGTTCCAAATTCCGGAGTAGGAAGTGAAGTCATCGGAGCCGTGGACGCAGAGGACATCCGCGATGAGGTCGCGACGAACTGCAGGCAGTGTCCCTATGACTATCTAATGCCTGATTGTTGCTGACATGATGTAAGCTTCCACTTGCCTCTCTTGTGTTGATAAAATTGTTATTGTCTGCACTATGGTTCTCTCCTTTTGTCTTTGAGCTCGGGATCTTATGCATCACATACCATCTGAGGGTCATCTGCCACTGTGTTGGATTTCGCTCGGATATTCTGCTCCACTTGTGAGTAGAACATCTATAGATTACTTGATTCACTTGTGTTATTTCATTTGTATTATTATTTTGCACTATGTGCTTTTTCTTTATTTTATGGCAACGTATCTGGCTCCCCTAATGTTTGGAACTATCGTCTGCTGAGCTTTGTGAACAAGCTCTTTAAGAGTAGCAGCAAGATTATTTGCCTTTATTCACTTATCACCATTTATTTTTCTTTATTCACTTTATTACACAGATTATCTGTTTAAAACACATCTTCCACTTAATAGTGTTGAGCGCCATCCAGTGCTTTTGTCCAATGTCCCTAACATCTCTGTCAGAATTGACAATTGTCAACTTTCAATTATATAACATCCATGTTGAAAGTATATATCAGCATCTGCATCAGCAACATGTTAAATAGACATGAAAATGTATGTACTGTATGCATAGTTCGGATTGAAAAAAGACCCATACAGCAGAGTTCTGATGTTTAATTAAAATGTTACATAATGTGATTGAGTGGTTTCTAACTCCCACTCTACCTCCTAGTGCCAAAGCATTAGAGGTTGGGTATGTGGGAGGGGGAAACGGTTTTAAACTAGATGAAGCAGTGAAATTAGGCAAAATACAGCATGAGTGACACACGTTCCTTGTCTAGCACACATACTCTATTTAATTAATTAAATGAATCCACCTGTAGATGCACTTACCAGTACATCCTCCTACTTTTTCTGTGAATTATCCACACTTACCACATAGATGTACGCTTTCGGGGCAGGGACTCCTTTTCCTATTGTCTTGTCTGAAGCGCTTATTCCCATTGTGGTATAATACTATGTCATATGTATTGTAAAGTGCTATATACCTAAATGGCGCTACATAAACTAAGATACTGTATACATACAAAAACACACACAAAGAGTAGTGTTAAAAAAGTTAGAAAATAAAGTGAATAAACTTTGCAGTACTAACGTGATAAACTACACAAGATGACCAAATAAATATTATACTAAACAGTGAAATACACAATTTAGTGAAAAAATGTGACCAAAAATAGTGAAGTGAAAAAAAGGTGTCACATAATGTTCAAAAGGATAAAGTCCAAACGATTCCACTAGATGGTTCAGAGAGATGATAAAAGTTCCAAACAACCGGATCCTTTAGAGCACTCTGCAGCTTCTAAGCAGTGGTATAACCACTCACTCAATTACCTAAAAACAAAAGACAAAGAGAAGCGCAGGCTCCATAGCGTATAACTCTGTATAAAAGGGATACATTTATTATAACAAGCGGTCCCAAGGAATTGCACTTACAGGATATTAAAAGAACAAATATATTGGAGAGAAATCTCTATTAGGGAGTCATCAACAGGGGTGGAGGAGTCCAAGATGGATAGTTTGCACCTGATTGCCAGATAATGGCTGCATATAGCTCCTGCCACGAGCCAGCGTCACCCCACAGCATCTCACAAATGCCTCACTTAGTCTCCCTCGATCAGAGTAGGTGTGTCGGCAGTAGGAGAATCAGCTGGCTGAGACAGCTGGAGACACAGGATTTCCTCTCAAACCTCCGCACACGATGACATCACCACATCCCTACACGCGTCACGGCACATGAATTTATCAGGGGTTGATAGGCCAGTTAAATAGTCTGTAGCCTGAGTAAATGTATCTAAAGATATGCATACATACAATTAATAGTCACTTATTTCCTAACTAAATGTACAAATGTGCATCACATTTACTTGATTTTTGACAGAAATAAATGTGCTCACCGTAGACCATGTTCAATTTTTTATTAGAAAAATTATATTGCTCTGGATGTCATTTTTAGCTATGGATTAATCCACCACCTTTTTTTTAACATTTCCTACGACGTAGTAATCCATCATACTTTTTTCTTACATTACTATGGCGAATTAGAAATAAACACAATCTGCAGAATGGATTTAGGTTAATCACACGGGGGTAAAGCTGCACAACTGAGCCACATAGATGCATTTTAACTAATCGGAATGGATTTAAATTGAAACAAATCATTTGTGGATTTTACCTGTGGAAAGGATTTTGATGGGAAAGATCAGAAAATTCCGGGGAACGGATTTGAACTGGTTTGCCCATCTCTACTCATTTGTTTCTTTATTAACTTGTGTTCTTAAAGATTTATATATGTATATATAAATATATATAATATATATAATATATATATATTTAGTTATTTTACAAACATACTTGTGTCAGTAGATATCGGAAGTATTGCTCCACTAGGTTGTTGTCTCCACTATTATTTCAAGTTAATAAATCTGTTCACTGTCCAAACATTTGTGGGTTATTTACTTTTGCCTCTCTTCAGATTGCGGGCTGTCTGTACTCCTTGCAAGGTAAGGGGAACAGCTGCTTCATTCAGCCACCATCCAGGTTACATAATTGAGTTTACTGCTATTATGCTTTGGTCCCGCTGCGTCCGGCAGCGCGCGCGGCCACTTGCACGTTATTCACCAGCAGGGGTATCCTCCCGATCCGGTTCCAGTCCCCCCTCGCTGCACAGCTCACTATGCGCTGTGACGTGTCAGCCGCCAGGGGATGCAACAGAATTGCGATCCCGAGCGGTGACACGTCACGTGGTGCGCTGGTGAGCCAATCAGCGCCGGGTCTGGAGTTAGAGGCAGCTTCCCCCACCTCCAAAAGGTAGGGGGGGAGTGTGTGTATGTATGTTTATATGTGTTTGTATGTATGTGTTGTGTGTGGGGGGGGCAGATGGACGGACCGACAGGGAAGGGGGGGACGACAGCATGGAGAGCTCTCTGCTCAAACCACGCCCCCCCCGCTCCAGCTCCCGCTCCCTAAAGCCGCATATAGTGGTCAAGTGTCTCTCCACGCGCCGCCTGTCTGCAGTGCGGGCGCGTGGTCTGAGGCAGCGGGGCCTTAGTCTTACACTGTACATCTGTGTAAGATTTATGAAAATATGCATTGCTTTATACAATAAAACACATATCAATGACTTGCTGAAAGAAACAATACAATCTTCTTCCACTAACATGCCCTGGATATCTTTTGTTCACCTGTAAGATATAAAGGAATACATGGATTACTTAAACACTGTCCTGCTTTGTCATAACACCATTGCGCATGCACGTTCTATGTACTGTATATGGTAGGTAATGAATATACATTACACGGAATTTTTGCGCATACTTGGTAGAGGTACTTGCCAATTGAATCGAATGCATAAAGTATGCATTCCATGCAATTACTGTGCATGCCTACTCTACACCTACTATATATGGAATGCATACTCTGTGTTTCATCAAGTTAATGCGCATTGGTGCTGGAGCAACCATGCATAGAGATGCCAAAAAGGCAGTTCTTAGCTTAATTATCCAATAGTAATGTTCTTTGTCGCTGGATGTGGTATCTACATTAACGACGTGTTGACGTTGAAAAAACAGAATCTGCAAAACAAAGAGGAAAACAAGAATTAAAACAATGGCATCAGTGTAGTATTGCATTAAATAAACAATAACATTACTTTAAAACAAGCACACCCAAACTACTCCATTTGAACTTCACTGCACGAGTTGCACCACAACGTATTTAATCAATAAACTTTATTTATTAAAAAATATCATGTTTTGATCAGTTTCTGTCATTAATTACTCCAGTCAACATTCTCCTTTATTGTCCCTTAGTTGGGTCTTTGACAATATTTAATTCTGCAGTAGTATAATTACACTGCTTCCCAAGTGCATCTAACATAACTCTCCTCAAATTGTTCTGCATAGGTTTACACAGGAGCATCAAAGTTCACATTTCTGGCACACTCGGCATAAAGTTCAAAAGCCACATGACGTTAGAAGATTATTTGAATAAACTGTGAAGAGGTTTCCTAAATATGTCGTGGTCTCTCTTTTATAGCAGTCTTTTCAGAAGCAAAGGGGGACCATCCATGCACCTCACAATATGGTCCATCCTCTCTAACACAAGGTCAATTTGTTCGTCCATGAAATCCAGTCTCTTGTACTGCTCAGGTGCATGTGCATGATCAGTGGCAAGATCTAGCTACAGGTGTAGATATTGTGCCACAATAAAAAAAAACTTCACAATGCCATGGTATCCCTAAACAAGGCCCCATTTAAAGTGAAGCTTGGCTCTTGATAGTGTGCCCTGGGTCTGAATTGGGTTATACTGGGTCCAATTTGGGTTGTACTCGGTGTGATGGAAAGGGGTGACCAATCTACACAATAAAGCTAAGCCCTCTGGTTACCCCTGAAACTGTGGGGTCCCTGGCAGCTACACAGCACTATAAGCCAGGGCCAGGAATCATGACATGAAAAGTTAAAGTGAACCCTGCATTTCCACTTTCCATGTTCCCTTTCCCCAGACTCATGGAACTTTCTGTGTGTATGTTTTAGGTGGGATATTTGGGTGGAAATACAATTATTTTGTTTTCAGGAGTTCAGGGTCGGAGCTACCGGTAGTCCCCTAATTCTCCCCGGCGAGCAGGCTTGATCTGCCGGTAAGTGGGGTGAATAACACCAGGGCTGCCCAGTCTCCTCCAGACTCCTGGGTTTTGCGCACAGATATCTCAGTCCTATTCCCCTTAAAGCTATGAGTCTCCCCAAGGCCCCCCATGTATTAAAATATGTTTTATTGTGTTTTATACATTTCTTATAACTCTCTATGCAGTCAGCCCAGGCATCTGCTTAAGGTGCCAGCATGTCTGCATAGAGTCCATAGTTCAAAGAGGTGATGGGATGTTGAGAGGTGTCGGGTGCTGTGGCCAGGGCAGGGCAGGGGTTCCAGAGAACAGAGACCCCCTAAGGGATGGACCCTCTGGTCTTCTAGACTTAGTGGAGCCTGCCCAGTAGGTGCAATGGGTTGACAGGGGGAAGCGGCAGAATGTCGGCACGTTTCCCATTGGACAATTCATATGCCCCACCCATGCAGGCATCCCGAGCTGGCTTGGCACGCCTCCTCCTCTGACAGCAGCCAAGAGACGAGCCCCTGTTTCTAATGGCTAGTGAGTTAGGGTTCCCATGCTCTTATTGGTTGCTCCTCCTACCTCTATGCTAAGGATAGCTTAGCGGAGTGTATGTAAGAAGATGGTCGAGACAGAGAACCAGACCTTCCAGTGACGTGTGTCGATAAAGCCAAGACTGGCTTTTCAAAGTTGCTCTGATGCAAATAGCAGAGCAACCGGCTTCGTTTTGCAGCTAGGTAAGTCTGCCTCGCAGAGACTAAGGATGCGTCCATGGTATGGACGACCGCGCGGACAAGTCCAAAGGCTGAGCGATCAGACTGCCTAAAGTCAGTGATCACATCTATATGGCATGCGCGTGGAAGCAGGAGAGGGCGCGTGTTGCGCAAGAAATCAGTTAAAACTGATTTCTTGGTGCGACGGGCTGGTCACGTGAGTGGTTTGCCCAATGAGGGCGGAGCAGCTCCGTGATGTCAGTGGCACGCCCCTAGATATGCCCACAGACGGCGCGTGTACCACGCCTTCGCACAGGCTAAGTGTCTATGGATGTAGCCTAAGTCCCGTTTTTTGCGCCGAAAAGAGGACCAGGAGAGCCGGGTGGCAAGCCTTCCCGAAGCAGGCACCCTGCACCTAGGAAAGCCTAGATTTTTCCCCCAGTCCCTCAATAAGTGTACTTTTACCTGTATATTGTGCAATTATACTTGTTGTACGTATGTTTACCGAAACAAACTAAATTTTGTTTTTACTACCTTGCTTTGCCTAATGCATGATCTCAGTACAAATATAAAACGTGTTAAAAGTTCCTGGTCTCCCGTGACACTGGGTTTGTTGGTTGGTTAACTGAGTCTTGAGTGAGTTATGTTGGGGCCATGGTGGGGTGAGCTAGCTGTGTCTGGAGTGGGGTGTGATGGGTCTGTGTTAAGGTGAGATTGGTATGATGGTTTTATCAGCAATTTCCTGTGCCTTATTAAGGTCCGTAGTGCTTGAGCTGGTACAGCATTAAGAATGTTCTTACATATCTAAAAGCTGGATTAATCCATCGTTGAAGCAAAAAATGGAGAAGAGCGATGCAGCCGAAGGTCTAATCTATATCATCTTTTTCTTTCTTCTTGTATGATAATCCAATATCTGCTAAACTTGATATATACTCAGCTAACACTGAATTAGGTAACTTCTCATTGGCTGTGGTAACATTAAATATAAGGCATTAATGTTGGACATGGCTGAATTGCTGAGTGGGTGTCTGTTGTGGCAAGGTGTCAAAAGTAGGATTATGCATGTAGCTTTACTGTTACAGCACACATACAATTATATAAACCCTGCATTATGAAGCTGCATTAAACATTAAGTAGTACATTCTGAATAGCAACTATGACCCACATTTGTTTTACAAAGGAACTAGTATAACAATTACGCACATGTACAAGAAGAGATGCAGAACTACAAGAATCCAATGGTGGCTGCGGCAACAGGGCATAAAGGTGACACTGCTGTGTTAGGTATCATGGTCAATGGATGACAAAGGTTCATAAGATAGTCCACAGGGTCAATACTCTATACTCTTTTTCATATTCCTACTTTGTTTTTTTCAGAATGAGGTGATTCAACTGCTGGATGAGATCAGCATGAACATTTATGAACAGTCTGCCGCAGAGGCTATAAATATTATAAATCACAAGCATAATATTCAGGTGTCTGACTCCAGCATCAGACTAATGAGACGTGGTTTGGGCTGGACCTTGGGACTTCTGAGGTAAAGTGCTATACTGTACAGTTGGTTTCTACATACGTCTAGTAATCATTGTACCATATTACTGATCTAACCACTTGTTTTTATTATTATTATAGCAAGTTCAGTATACTATGATAAGGAATGTTAGCAAGATTAAAAGAGTTGACCAAGCACATGCAATGGATTGAGAGTGGATAACAGTTTGAGGATGTTATATTTTCTGATTAAACATGTGTCTCCTTGTAACAATCTTTTACTATGGCATTCAGAAAAAAATAGTTACAGCTGCGCGGCCATATTTGTAAAAGATCATGGAGCCGTTGTCGTTGGATCTGCTGTATTCCACGCAGTATTAATTTTGCATTCCCGCATTCATGCCGCCCGGCACCCATGGTTGTTCCACGGTCGGTCTGTTTAATTTAATGGTTTCAGATTTAATTGGGTGCAATTCTTCGCGTACCCGCCAGGTGGCACAAATTCATGAATTTTAAGGAATTGGAATGTGTACAGTGCTTGTGCTACTGTGTCAACTTGCAGGTGTTTAAAATATAGATAAAAACCATTTCTACCACAGTGGTCCATTGTGAATTGACCGTGGTACATGAAGCCCTCAAGAAGTTATCTATTTTAGGTGTTTCGTAATACAAACTGTAAAACTCAATGCTCTGTGTCTTTTTTTTTACATTCTTTCTCCTGCACAATTGCTGACTGGACACAATGAGTACACCACAGACATATAAAAGACCTGACTGTACTTATGCATTTTTAATTTAATCTGCAATTAATGCTGCAGCAGAAAACTTGGCGACTGTTACCGAAATGTATGAATATTTCATTTCAAACTATGATTTTTACAAATTTTCACCTGGCGCTCGTGTGTGGAAGCGTACGATAAGAAAAAAGTTAAGTAGCGATCCGTGGGTTTTTTTTGTATTGACCCTGCACCCGGAGATAGAAGAGGCTATTGGTGTGTGGTACCAGATTTTTCCAGTGTGTTTGATCATGGAAAATTCAAAAGGAGAAAGTCCGGGTTGAATCCATATAAGATTTGTCAATCCCAATCCAGCAATGTAACAGCGCCGGCAAGAGCACCTGCACCGGCTTACAATAACGGTCTGACTGTCAGTGAAAACCTGATGAATGTCAATCCTTGCTATCTGTCCCGCCAGAATACCTGCAAAACTTCCAGCCTGAGCCTGATTTCACGTACAGGTACCAGCAAGCTTGTATGTACCAAAAAGATTTCCAGCTACATCAGCTGTCAACTACAGGTGTAGCAGGCCCGCTGTCACCTGTCAACTACGTGTATAATGAAGACTACAGGAGTGATAGTGGCTCATCACCACCCATTTGGAAAAGTCTATAATGAAGGTAAATATAATTTACTACAGTAACTACCTGTATTACCCTATACTGTACAGTATTAAGTTTAAAGCTGAAGTTCAAGCTGCCTTGTTTTAAAAAAAATATTAATTTTTTTAAATACTGTACTATACGTACAGTATGTGCATCAATACATTATGCACACAGACAAGTGATTAGTTACAGTAAGCTTCAGATTGGTCCGTTCTCCTTTAATCAATCGCTTTGCTCTGGGTTATTTAATTTAATTAAATTCTTGCACAATTATTGAAAATGCAGTCCAGCAATATGATTGACTGAGCAGTTACTACACTAGATACAATTGGTGAACAGCTAGGGAGAGGGTGGGACTCAAGAGCCAGAGCCTATCAGAAGTTGTTTGTACTGCTGATTTTATTCCCAATAACTCGCCTTGACGCATGCGCAATACCGGAAATAATAGCATCACGTTATTTTTCCCCAGAAAAGAAACTTTGACATCAAGCGGAAAAAGGCAAAAGAAGGGATTTCGATGGACCTACCGTATAATATCGCTTTTTTTGAAACGTTGCATGCGCATTGTGAATCTGATTTAAAAATCCAAGTACTGTAGGCACCAATTTAGTGACAGTGCAATTTTTATTGATTAGGATAAAATAATTGTGAGCTTTATAGAAAACCTTAAACAGTATGGTGCTGTTTTCATATTCAATACTTTTTTACATTGTACTGTAATTAGCACTTCTGTTTGACGTTGCATTTTGCAGTATAATTACAATACACTTGCATGTTTAATTAACTCTTATATGAAACCCCAAAAATAAAAATGTATATCTTTTATTGTTGATGTATTATTCAATACTTTCAACTTTTGCTAGGCTTTCTCTTGATTTATACTGTTTTTATTTAATGCGCATGCGTGTATGTCTCATTGGAACCTTATTGAAACGCATATGCGTGTCATTACATTTAGGCGCATGCGTGTATGTCTCATTGGAATTTAAATTTAAAGTTAAAAAAAGGTTAAAAAAACCGAGACATCCCTTTTTGCAGGACTAATTTAAAGAAACCATAATGTGAACCATGTTTTCTTTGGGGGTGGGGGTGTTTCAATGATTCTCGTGAATTTAAAGAAGAATTTTTATTTTGTCTGGATAATCATGGAAGAATGAAAAATACAAATAATCATGAATATCACAAATTTACAGTCTTTATCTTATTTGTAATGGCTGCATTGCATTCTGTCTGTAGTTCTTCGTTCTTTTGTCATTGAGAGAAGGGGGGGATTGTGTAAATTAAAGACTGCTACAATATACACACAGTACTATACTTTTACTCATGCCCCCCTCCTTTTTTATTGCAGCAGCCAGCTCTGAAAAGAAAAGAATAGAAAAAATTAGTGCATTAAAGTGCATTTACTGTAAGGCATTGCATATATCACTATATTGGACTACTGTATACAGGAGCACAGTGTATTACCTGCCAGTATTGGAGGGACGGGGGGGATTTCCTGCACTTTATCTTCATCCACCTCGAGACATGCACATGCAAAACAGAAATAGAAATAAATGATTATACAGGCATACCAAGCATTAAAAACATGAACCAATGCAACAATCCTTCTTTTTTTTTGAGTTAAATCATTTTTCTATAACTTTTGAACTACAGTATATTACAGCACAGTACAATCAAACAGCAAAGTCGTTCCCAAACAGGCTGGCCTTCCAGGGAAGAGCCCTTATATGCCTCAAAAGGCCATAGATGGTGTCTGTCACGGTTCTCATAACATGATCGTTAACAACAAAATAACGCTGCACTTCCTCCAAAATTGTTCTCCATAAATTTTCCAGCAGAGCATTCATGATTTTATTCACTTCATAATTTACGTTGTGGGTCCACCAGCTGTACATCTCAAAACTGACACAGTGTTTAAAGATGGACAGGGCATATTTCTGGGCTACACCGCCACTTCCGATCTTGTATTTCTCCTGGACTTGCAGGGGCAGGTCGCTCAAGATGATGTCTGGCAGTGTTACAATGGGAGCGGGTGTGCTTCTGGCAGCGGGCGAGGGTAGGTGGTCTGGGAGGATGTTTTCCTCCTGTCGTGGCCTTATCGGGGTTGTCATCTCTTGTCGTGGCCTTACCAGGGTTGTCATCTCATCCTCTTCAAGGGCACACAGGTACACATATTCTGCAGATGGAGGGGGTGAGCGTGGGGGGGCCAAATCCTGCTCCTGCGTCAGACATACAGGTACAGGGGCAGGTACTCCAAGCAAAGAATAGATCCCCGCGATGTTCCTCTCCATCTTCTCCATATGCCTATCCATATTCAACATTGTCTCCAAAAGAAAATCAATCTTTTGCATCATAGAGTTGTCAGGGATTTTGACACAACTTAAACCATTCAGCATGCGGGCGAACGAGCTGGATATGGGGCGAGGAGTGTTGATACAGTATGATACAGGTAAGTATGGCACTCAAAATAACCATTTTAACCTTTTTATGTCAGCCCTTTCTCTGCACTTTCTACTGTACAGTATTACATCCTGTACAGGATGTGTTTAACCTATAGTAGTAAATGTTTTTACTCCAAAAAATAAAAAGATTGTTTTAAATTGTTTCAACTTGTTATAGTTATACAGTAGTTATAATGTAGTATAGAGTTACAGTATATACTGTACAGTATACTGTAGTTATACAGTTATACTGTACAGCATATAGTTTGACAGTAGTTTCTGTATAGTCCAATATAGTGATATACGCCATGCCTTAAATGCACTTTACTGCACTCATCTTTTCTTATCAGAGCTGCTGCACTAAAAAAGGAAGGGGGGAGGGGGGGCATCACGTGCGCATGCATTTGTGAGAACGAGGGGGGGGGGCAACACGGCTCAACAAGGTCTCAATATATTTTCATGAATGGTTCTGTCTTGGGGGAAGGTGTGGATAAGCATTTCTATTCATGTTGGTTTGTTTGTAAGGCTTTGTGTGTTAGGTGGTGAGGGGGAAGGTGCTACAGTTACCACCGGCCTTTAAATTAAAACTGACAGAAGAACTAAGCAATGCAATGCAGCCATTACGATGAAGATAAAGATTGTAAATTTGTATTATTCATGATTATTTGTATTTTTCATTCTTCCATGATTATCCAGATAAAATAAAAAATGACTTCTTTAAATTCCCGAGAATCATTGAAACACCCCCACCCCCAAAGAAAAAGAAAGAATGTCAAAAATTGTTAACTTATCAAAAACATGATTCAGATTATGGTTTATTTAAATCAGTCTTTCAAAAAGGAATCTCTTTTTTTTTTTTTTACTTGAAATTCACTTTGAATGTGTGGGGGATTCTCCAAGAAGGGCTTATCACAGATGAATTGCTTTGCTTTTAAAAAAAAATGAAATACACGCATGCTCATAAATGTGATGACATGCATATGCGTTTCAACAAGGTTCCAATGAGACATACACGCATGCGCCTAAATGTGATGACACACATATGCGTTTCAACAAGGTTCCAATGAGACATACACACATGTGCCTAAATGTGATGACACGCATATGCGTTTCAACAAGGTTCCAATGAGACATACACGCATGCGCCTAAATGTAATGACACGCATATGCATTTCAATAAGGTTCCAATGAGACATACACACTCGGGCATTAAATAAAAACAGTATGAAAAGAAGAGCAAGCCTAGCAAAAGTATTTATTAATAAATAGTACATATAGAAATGTGATGACACGCATATGCGTTTCAACAAGGTTCCAATTAAACATACTGTACACGCATGAGCGGAAAAATATTTTACATTTGGAAGAAGACGCAGCGTTGTTTTTTTGTATTACTTATTATCCTGTATACAGTATGTGTCCTCATATTTTTAATCTGTGTATGGCTACGGAGCCTCAGACTATTCAGTATGAACTCGTAACGTTAATCTCTGCTTCAAATATAAATCTTCAAATTACAATTACTGTACACACACACACAGACTTGCCAAACTGTACAGCTGCAATTTTTGTTAGATTTTTAAGACAACAACTCGCGATTGCCCAATTGAGTTTCTAGATGGTATTGCAGACAACGCTAAAATGCAATTTTCAGCACCCGATAAAAACCCGAGTCAATGGCGGTAAGGTTGGAAAACAGCACGCGCCATGACCGGGGTATTCCAAGTGGTACACCGAGCGAAGTTTTAAAATAACGGCCACAGCAGCTGCAATCCCAGAAACCAAGTCCGAAGCATTCACTTAAAGTTAATGTGTGGGGGGCAATCTCTAGACTTAGACCAGGATTTACAGTTAAATTTGAAAGTAACACTACTTTGGTTTCAGTGTGGTGTACAATAACTGTTAATGTGATGCTCTCTCTTTTCCCATTAACTAAAAGAGTGTAAAATTGGTATTCTTTTTCAAGGTATCATGGATAATGCTTGCTTTCAGGAATTAATTATTGATCAGGTAGCAGCATCTTACATTTCTGAATAATTCATATCTGGTCATTGGTTCTTCAAAGACAACAACCCTAACACAGTGCATCTGCGGCATTCATTAAGGACAGTGCAATAAATTGCATCAGATGATATTCAGAATACGTACTTCTGTTGTGCAGTAGTATACTATTAACCATATACTGTAGTACTGTGCTGCTGTGTGTGTTTGTTTTATTCTTGGCAATAATCATACTATATTTGTCTCTATACTTACACATCCCCTGATTTGAACCCCATTGAATTGGTCTTGCAAACATTATGTGAAGCCTGCTAACAAAGATGAACTCGTAAAAAGGATACATAATTACAGGAATTAATGTCTTACTGTAGAAACATCAACCATATAAAAAAAAGTGTAACCTGTTGTCATTGAAAGAAACGAGGTGGCAACAGTAGGGATTTAATAGTAATATTTAATTGTACTGCAAATTATTATAGTGTAAATTGAAATTGGCATACATTTTTTTAAAGTTTTTCATTCTCTTGTAATGCACCATTATCAATTTTCTTTGCTTAACGCTCTCACATTAGCCCAGTTCAAGCCCGTCCAAGCTACATATCTGAGTCAACTAGATGAATATAACGATGCTATTTCTAATACCTAACTTGTGATATCACAAGTCTTTACACCAAAATTAGATATAATGAAGGTACAGTATTAACGCTATAAGATCTTGCAATTTAGTATATCAACATGTTACTGTTAAAATTCCTACTCATAATAATTAAGAGTATTCTACAGAAAAAATATACTTTTTTTTAAAAATTTAAATAATATTTAACCTACAGTTTTGCAGTATGGCCATGGTGTTTAATATGGTAGTCTATGCAAACTTGTACTTGGAAACACTGACTATGAAGGACATATCAAAATACTATATATGTTAGATACATTGATTATATAATATAAAATAAATACGGAATAGACAGCACTCAAAACTGTATAAATTAATATGTGCAGGGTGCCTACAGAGCACAGGGGGACCACAATTCCCCCTAGAGACAATTGTAAATACAAACTAAGGTTCCAGCACTCACTGACTAGAGAATAATAGATTCAACACGGTAAATGCCAAAGTAAATAATTTAATGTAGGCACAAGATAATAAAGTTAAACCTGGAGTGGTGTGGCATTAGTGGGTAGACAAAAACCCTACAGTGAGGGTGGTATGGGACAGGGAACACTGAGATATGGAGTGAACAATAAACAAAGACAGTGGGGGGAAATAAAACCAATGGGGGGAGGGTAATCAGGGGGGCAACGTTTCAGGGAATAACCCCTTCCTCAGGCCCATTCCCTCGGGTCTAAAGGACCACAAGGTACTTCCCTGGTCCCTGGTCTCCCCAACCACCAAAGCAGCACCCTGCAATCACTATACAGAGTTTAAGCTCAAAATGTCAGAGTCCTGTAAGCAGCCAGGGGAGAATGCATGAAAGCTCAGTGTCCAAACCAAGAGGTCAAAAGTCTCTTATATTACATCTCTTCCTCTAACCCCTGCTGCCTCCACATGTAGCTGCTGTGTGTGTGTCCTGGATTCATCTGCCAGATAATGACCTGCTTTGATGAAGTCATCCAGGCACGTCTCTGCCACGTAGGCTAAATTATTCACTCCACACTAAGCAGCTGTTGTTGTCCGGAGATGCGGGGACGCATGTGTCTGACCTGACACAGTGCAAGAGAGAGGTATTCACAGGAGCACAGCATAAACATACCCAGCTCTGTCAGTGCACAGAAATTGTTTCTCTTGTAGTCATGGTGATGGCTATGTATCAGGGCAGTACCCAATGCATTATACAGGCTCACAGTGACGCTGGGTGCCTCAATGAACAAAAACAAAGGGAAAAAGAAAGAAAATTTCAATACATAGATATACAGTTAGGTCCGGAAATAATTGGACACTGATACAAGTTTTGTTATTTTGGCTGTGTACCAAAATAAATTCAAGTTACAGTTAAGTAATGAACATGGGCTTAAAGAGCAGTATAACAGCTTTAATTTGAGGGTATTCACATCCAAATTGGAGGAAGGGTTTAGGAATTACATCTCTTTAATATATAACCCCCCTTTCTCAATGGACAAAAAGTAATTGGACAATTGACTCAAAAGCTGTTTCATGGACAGGTGTGGGCTATTCCTTCATTATTTCACCATTAATTAAACAGGTAAAAGGTCTGGAGTTGATTCCAGGTGTGGCATTCGCATTTGGAAGCTTTTGCTGTGAACTAAAAGCATGCGGTCAAAGGAGCTCTCAATGCAAGTGAAACAGGACATCCTTAGGCTGCAAAAAAAAAGAAAATCCATCAGAGATATAGCAGGAATATTAGGAGAGGCCAAATCAACAGTTTGCTACATTCTGAGAAAAAAAGAACGCAGTGGTGAGCTCTGCAACACAAAAAGGCCTGGATGCCCACGGAAGAAAACAGTGGTGGATGATCGTAGGATTCTTTCCATGGTAAAGAAAAACCAATCACAACATCCAGCCATGTGAAGAACACTCTCCATGAGGTAGGCATATCATTATCCAAGTCTACCATAAAGAGAAGACTTCACGAGAGCAAATATAGAGGGTTCACCACAAGGTGCAAACCATTCATAAGCCTCAAGAATAGAAAGGCCAGATTAGACTTTGCCAAACAATATCTAAAAAAAGCCAGCCCAGTTCTGGAACTGCATTCTTTGGACAGATGAAACTAAGATCAACCTGTACCAGAATGATGGGAAGAAAAAAGTATGGAGAAGGCTTGGAACGGCTCATGATCCAAAGCATACTACATCATCTGTAAAACACGGTGGAGGCAGTGTGATGGCATGGGCATGCATGGCTTGCAATGGTACTGGATCACTAGTGTTTAGTGATGATGTGACAGAAGACAGAAGCAGCCGGATGAATTCTGTAGTGTATAGGGATATATTGTCTGCTCAGATTCAGCCAAATTCAGCAAAGTTCATTGGACATCACTTCCCTTTACAGATGGACAATGACCCAAAACATACTGCGAAAGCAACCCAGGAGTTTTTTAAGGCAAAGAAGTGGCATATTCTGCAATGACCGAGTCAATCACCTGATCTCAACCCGATCGAGCATGCATTTCACTTGCTGAAGACAAAACTTAAGGCAGAAAGACCCACGAACTAACAACAACTGAAGACAGCTGCAGTAAAGACCTGGAAAAGCATCACAGAGGAGGAAACCCAGCGTTTGATGATGTCCATGTGTTCCAGACTTCAAGCAGTCATTGCCTGCAAAGGATTCTCCTGTCATTGCAGTCATTGCCTGCAAAGGATAAAAATGAACATTTTATTTATGATTGTGTTAATTTGTCCAATTACATTTGAGCCCCTGAAATAAGGGGACTGTGGGGGCTATGCACTAAGCTCCGTTAAGTCACTTTTAGACCACAAAGTGCTCTTCGAACGTGATTTTTTGCTCAACCCGATGCCCTAAGCAACGCAAACAGGCACTTTGCGATCTAAAAATAACTTTTTTCAGGAATTTTTTCTAAGTCCAACTTTGCTCGTTCGCAACCCTGTTTGCGTGAAATTCTGCCCTTAAGCGGGATGCACTTAGCAACGCAACCTTAAGAAAAGGCGAAAGTTGCGTTGATCAGAACACGTCAGGTCAAAGTAGACGCAAAGAAATCTGGACTTAGAAAAAATTCTTGCTTTTTATTATTGCATGCGCAAAACCCATACAGCATGCCGGCAGGTGTCCCCGGCTGACCCTGCGGGTGTCCGGGGGTCCCCGGCTCATCAAGCGGGGGTCCCCATGGGAGTGCGGGTGTCCCTGCGGGAGTCCGGGGGTCCCCGCAGCCGTCCCGGGTTACCCGCGGGCCTGCGGTACCAATGTTGCACCTCCAATAATTCCGGGGTAAAAAATGTAAAAGCGGACGCCCTATCTCGCCAGTTCATAGCCGAGGACAAACCAGTGTGCCAATCAGAAACCATCCTCCCGTCTAAATACATCCTGTCCACCAACTGTTTCGACTTCCTGGATGACATTTTGGCAAACCAATCCCATATCCCGGAAGGTCTAGAGGTTCCGGATGGTTGTTTGTATGTGGCACCACGTTTTCGCAAGAAAATTTTGGAATGGAGCCATTCATCCAAATCTGCCGGGCATCCCTATACCCGAAGAACTACCGACCTCATTAAACGAACATTTTGGTGGCCCACTATGCAAAAAGACACTGAACAATATGTCAAGTCTTGTTTCATATGCGCCCGCAACATAACTTCTCGCAACAAACCACCTGGACTCTTACGCCTTCTTCCCATACCGAACCGCCCTTGGAGTCACTTGTCCATGGATTTTATTGTTGAATTACCTCCCTCCAAGGGAATGAACACCACCCTTGTCGTAGTCAACCATTTTCAAAATATCTTTATCCAGAAGAGGTCCAATAGTCAAGCCGGGGTCCTATAGTCAAGCCAGGTCGGTACATAGGAAAGCAACAAAGAACACAGCAAGGCACAAGCGAAGCAAGGCAAGGCAAAACAAACACAGGAACACAAGGTCACAAGAGTTATGCTCAGCAATCAGGAAGTGAAAATGAAAGTCTTAAGTAGCACACAGGAACCAATGAGGCTGAGGGCGGAACGGAGGCGCGGCCTCCGCGGAGTTCAGGATAGGCTGCAGGAGACAAGGTGCACTCAGGATATTTGCCACACAGTTGAGGAGCGGTGCACGGCGTCACGTGAGTGCGCCATGCGCGAGAGAAGCACGGTGCATCCAGAGCTAGGAGCTAGGTTCCGTGGCACGGGTAGAAGAGCTGCACGTGTGCGCGCACTCTGTAAACAGAGCGGGATGCGTGCACAATCAGCAAGCAGCACAGAGGGCGGTGAATAAGCAGGTAAGGAGGGAACACGCCATTAAGGATGTGTTCCCCGCTTCCTTACACCAACTCCCCTCATCCATGAGGAAACATCGGTGTTCCATGTATCACTCTTGAAGCCTGTCTTTCAAAGTTCTGATTTTCTAGACTCCTCAGATATACCAGCGCCAGTGATCGTACAAGGACAAGAAGAGTACGAGGTATAGTCCATTATTGACTCAAGAAGATCAAGAGGGGCGGTATAATATTTGGTTCATTGGAAGGGGTTTGGACCAGAAGAACAGTCCTGGATACCCCATCACCAAATACTGCTGCGGCCAAGTTTATTCGAGCATTTGCCCGTTGTTGGCCGCAGCAGTAGCCTGGCGCGCGCCCGAGGGTGACGGGCGCGCGCCGAAGCAGCGGAAGAGCGCCCTCCGATCGGGGCGCTCTCCCTACCGCTGCCGGGTCCGCCGGGTCCCCCGGAACCCCCTGCCGCCGTCCCGCGATCGCGGGACACCAGGGCTCCCTCGGGGAGCCCTGGACACGCGTGCAGGGGGCGCAGGCTCCCGAAGACGCGTGACCGCGCGTCTATGATGTGCGGCACGCCGAGGGGCGGCCACTAGCAAGCCGGGAAATCTCCCGGCTTGCGGATCTGGCCGCAGTGTAATAAACTGTGTCGCCACTGTACATGCCCCCAACTTAGTAAGACTGTTTCATGTAAAGTATCCCCTCAATATATACAGTATAATGCTGCACACCATAAAAGACAAAAATACTTGCCCTCAAACCATATTGGAGTTGTCCTGAGGCTGCTCCTCAAAGGGGGGCTATTGTAGGGAATTGGTGAGCATGTCCCCCGTGGCGTACTCCCTCCTTACCTGCCATCCCACACACTCCCGCGCAGCATGCAGCGCACGTGCCCACGGAGGGACTTTAACAACTTCACAGAGCCCGTCTCCGCCCCCGGTTACAGTGCGCATCTGCGGCGCATGCACGTGACGTGTGGGCACCGCTCTCCAGCTGCGTGTCTACATTCTTTACTACCCAATCATTCCCATCTGTTTCCTGCAACACTTAACCTATCCCTGCCTCCACTGAGGCCGCACCTCTACTCCACCTATCTGTCTCATTGGTCATCCTTCCCATATATGCTCAGCTGTGCCACTGGCACTTTGGCTGAGCATAGTTCCTGGTAATGTTGTTCTCCCACTTCCTGGTTCCTAGCCTTGCCTTGTCTCGTGTTCCATTGCCTTGCTTTACAGATTGATATTCTGTGTACTGACCACGGCACTCGGACCCTACGATCCTACTGGCTTTAACCCCTGACCACAGCATTCAGACATCTACTATTCTACCGGCTCCTACCCCTGACCTCGGCAAGTATCTAGACCATTCTCACCTTTCCAATCCCGACCCGGCTACCTCGAACATCCACTCTCCAGATGTGCCCCGTGGCTGTGGGTGGCGTTTCTACCCATTCCCACCTCTGTACCGGGGTCCTGCCTTGTTTGTGGTGAGCACAGCGTTACAAGTGCATGATTCACCCAGGTAAATGATCGGAAAAGTTGTAAAATCCACAAATTAAAAAAGTATAACTCTTGAAGTTAATTTGATCTGAACCCGTACAAAACACTGCGGCGGACCTGGAGGGTATTCCGTATTCCACAAAGGTATGACTTTTAATATGTATCTACTAGAAAAATATTCTAAATGCAATTTAAAAAAAAATCCTTTTTCCTTTCTCCTCTTCCGGTCTGATTAGTTGATTTTTTGTATTAGTTATTTTATTTATTTATTTTTTTCAAATGTTTTTATTGTTTTTTGTGGTATCACATCAAGTCTTTGAAACAGGAAGAACAATGTACATAGATTACATCTGAACTATAGAAAGATCTTTTTTGATATTTAAAATATATATTTTGTAGATAATGTCTTAAGATATTTCAATAAAGCCAACAATAAACTCCATCTTAACTTTAGAACATTTAAATACTTCTGGGCTTCCAATCGGGAGGCAGATACCTTCAAAGTCTTTAAGTGCTTTTTTACTTGAAAGAGGTGAAAAAGAATAGAAGAAGAGAGAGGGGGGAGAAAAGGGTAAGAAGGGAGGGGGAAGGGAAGGGAGACAAGGGAAGGAGCTCATCCCCTTTATCTCCCCAGCATCGGTTCCGGTATTAGGTTTTACCTTTGGTTGAGATAGATTCCTAGGCTCTATTTTTCTAGTTCTCAGGCTATGCGTCCCATACCTAATAACACTGTTCTGTTTTCTGGCTTAAGAGGGTTGAGAAGAGTTTCATCATTCTAACCTCCTTAATTCTGCGGATAACCGTTTGCTTTGACGGGGCTATCAGTTTTTTCCATGAAGCTGCTATTGAGCAGCGTGCTGCTGTGAGAATGAATGCCGCCAATTTCCTTTGAGGGGTCAGGAGTCCTTCTATGGGTTTGGCTAGTAGAAAGGACAGCGGGTCCATCTCTATGCTCTTTCCAGTAACGTCTTGGATCATATTTCTAATCATGTTCCAGAAAATCTGTATCTGGGGACAAAACCACCATAAATGTACCAGATCTCCTTTTTGGCCACATCGTCTCCAGCAGATGTCGGGTAGGCCAGGGGAGATCTGGCTCTGCCTACTCGGGGTTAGGTACCACTGAAATAGTATTTTATATATATTTTCTTTTAAAGTAGTACAAATTGAAGTTTTGGCTGCCGATTCCCAGATATCATCCCAGTCATCTTTATCTATTTCCGTATTGAGGTCCTCAGCCCATTTTTCATATATCTGTGATTGACGGCTACTATTGGCAGTGATATTCCCGAGTAGATCTCCGATATCAGACCCTTCTTATATATACCGCTTGTACATAACTTTTCAAATTTTGTTGGTTCTGTAAATTTAGTTTTTTGGGATATAGCTAATAGAAAATGTCTGATCTGAAGAAAGCTAAACAGCGGAAAGTGGTGGGGATGGAATTTCTGTTGAAGATCTTGGAATGATATTATTGAGCCTTTTTCTATTAAGTCCGCCACCTTGTGGACATTGGCCTCATTAAAATGTTTAAAATCATTAGGGGCACAACCCGGAGGGAAATCCGGGTTACCAAAAATAGGAGTCAACATGGAAGGAGAGGTTGTCAATTTGTGCTTTTTTATTCTTGGTCAATATCTTCCACGTACACCACATTGCTCCCAGGCCTGTTTCATGCGACAGTGATGTTGTTAATGTCTACCCCATTAAATGTGTAATATTGCTGGTGGGCTTTAGCTTAAACAGAAGTCTGCTTGATTGAGGAAATCCCGGAATATTGTTTTCCCCCCCGAATCTTTTCAGAAGGGGTACATATGGCACAGTTTGCATAGGCACTGTGTTTTGAACAGGCACAGTGCCTATGGCAGTGCACAGTTCATGTACTTCAGCTTCCACCCCGCCAAGACGGTTGTAAAATATCCTTGTTCTTGGAAGCCAACCATGGCACATTGCAAGTCAATAATTAGCTGAACCTGGGTCATGTCTATTCCGATGGAATCCATGTTTATTCTGTGAAGGGTTTATCTACTGCTGCGGCCGAGTTTATTCGAGCATTTGCCCGTTCTCGGCCGCAGCAGTAACCTGGCGCGCGCCGGAGGGTGCCGGGCGCGCGCCGAAGCAGCGGAGGAGCGCCCTCCGATCGGGGCTTTCTTCCTCCCGCTGCCGGGTCCGCCGGGTCCCCCGGAACCCCCTGCCGCCGTCCCCCACATTGCGGGACACCAGGGCTCCCTCGGGGAGCCCTGGACGCGCGTGCAGAGGGCGCAGGCACCCGATGATGCGTGACCGCGCATCGGTGACGCGCGGCACGCCGAGGGGATGCCACTAGCAAGCCGGGAAATCTCCCGGCTTGCGGAACTGGCCGCACTGCAATAAAACGTGTCGCCAGTGTACGTCTGGAGTGGATCCCAGTGGCAGGAACAGCAAGAAGCATGGTCGTGTTTTGAGGCGGGTGGCAGATAGCATTGTCGGGGTCACATGCAGAGGTCGGAGGAAGGCGAAATATAGCGTGGTCGGGGTCACAAGCAGAGGTCGGCAATGAGGAGACAGGACAACTGCAATAGCAACAGCAGCAGTGAATACCGGAAACTAGCAGGAGCTGGAGTAACCAGTATAAACAGGCAAGGGAGGAACAGGAAAGGGAGGTTTAAATAGGTCTGACTGGAGGCATGGGACAGGTGCAAGGTGTCAGGTTTCAGAATCTGGAAGCAAGAGAAGCAGCATTCTCGGTGGATATTCATGGGTACTGCAGGCTATAATTTGACACCTCGACAGTAGGGGTTCCTGCAGTGGATACCGGGACTGATGACCTACAGGATCTCTGGAAAGTCATTCAAGGGACTCTTCGCATGGCAGAGGCACAGAAGAGAAACACGGACAAAGATAAGATTTTGGATCCCATGTCTCGAGTGGGTCCCTTCAGTACCTAATTGATTGGAAGGGGTAAAGAAAGAGGAGAGGAGTTAGGTCAGGGAGTCTGACGTCCACTCTCCGGCATTGGTCAAGAGATTCCACAGGGGTTTTTCTTACTAAACCTGCTCCTGGGCATTCAGAGTCTGCCCCTAAAAGGATGGATTTTATAATGATCTCCAAACATGGCAACTGAGGCAGGATGTCTGCCTCTATCAACATGTCTGCAGAGGCAGGAAGTCAGCCTCATTCTGGATATATTGGCTGCACCTGTCTGCTCCCTTTATAAGGCTTCACTCCCTTCTCTTCCTTGACTGTGTAATGTTATGTTTACCTTGACTCCTGCTGGAAGTTGTGTCCTGCCTGCCAAATTCCTTGCCTGTTGCCAAACTACCAAACCTTGACAATTCTGCCTTCTTCTGTCCTGACCTCAGAACTGTGGCCACGATTATCCTGCCTTCTCCTGCCCGGACCTCGGCCCTGGACCTCACTATTCTACTCTTTTGGATTCATATCCCAGGTACTGGTCATCTCTACTCTCCACCTCTGTCTATGCGACCGTAACAATATGTGAGTGAGTTTTCCACATTTCATCAATACTATCCCATTAGACTTGTTCTCCCGATGTCCTGTATTTTTATGTGCTTTACACAGAGGTGGGGTATTGTGTATAAATAATGGTTGGGTTTTATACTATATCTAAAGGTTTGATGTCACCTCCCTCATGTGTATATACCCCATTAGATACTTCCCCACATGCCCTTGATATGTATGAGAACATACTGTACTAGCAGAAATGCTCTAAAATGAGCTTATCATCTCCATTTGCAACTCGTCTTATTTAATGAATGCTGCTATGTATTAGTGAATTATTCTGATTAGCAGTGATATGCTTGGATGAGACTATTGCCTAATGTATGGAAAAACTGATATGTTCTATCAAGTGCCGGTATCTACAAGGTTTTTATAACTCAAACTTGCTCTGTTGAATCCATTACGCCATGTTCTCTGTCCTTACATGATGTGTAATCATCGACATGATAGAAGCGATACTGTGGTTCTGTATTCATTAACACTGACTTGTATATAAGATTACCTTTTTGTTAACATGAAATTTATATAAAGATTTCCTGAACAATGACTAGTGCTGTATTGCTAAAATCATCAAATGTGACTACAGCTGTCATCTATAAATAATATTGGGGCAATATTATTATTATTAGCCTTTATTTGTAAAGTGCTAACATATTCTGCAGCATGGCACTGTGGGGTTGGATCCACCACATACATCCCCTGTTTATTTAGTTTAGGTTTACCCCTGCCTGACATATGTTTTTTTTTTTTTTGGTTGCTAAAGATCAGCATGTATCATTGCCACTTTAACTGACTTTATAAAATACAGGTCGAAATGGTGTATATGCGTATATGTCTGTGAAAAAGTGAGATATGTATGCCAGTACCTGGACCCCCTACACAGGTTATTTGAATTGGTTAATTGAATTGGGAATCTATCATTTAACATGAATATTTTATTATATCAGCCTTTATTAATGCATTTTTCTTAGATGTTGGGTAAATTAGGTAGCTGCTAAAAAAAATAAGTGTCAAATGTTTTCTAATAATTCCTTTTTATTTAAACTAGCTAACTGATTTGGATATGATTAATTGACAATGCTACTTCAGCCCTTAGAGCGTAATGTGACATACCTTTGAACATTCTCTGCCTTGATTTCCCTCCCATAGTTACAAATAGCTGGTCAATTGACATGGGAAATTATCAGTTAACATTGAGACACAGCTATTACAGTAGCTACTTATGCTAGAGACAATTTTCTTTGGTCTCTTGTTATAGTTTGAAAATTAAACATGTGTTTAATAAAGAGGCAGGGGTCCCATAGAATAAATTGTATTTAATTGTATAATTGGTTTAGGAAGTTATACATGTATACAGTTTGTTTTACAGCTTCTATACAGACATTGTTTTATCTGTTTCTCTAGGCTGATTTGGTTCTCTACTAGTTTGGTATGTTACCTCTGTGTGTACTGCATTTTCAGATTTCTTTTACTAATATGCCTGTTACAGTATGTTAATCTCCACACTTGCTTCTCCCTATTATTGTATATGTTAGATATGTTTTAGCTTCCCTTCATATTGCTTTGTCATGCCCGCCTTCCACCTACTTGGTGTGTGTGATTTTGCCGACACTCTTGATATAAAATGTGGTGCCCCTGTACTTTACTGTACCCCTGAAAAACGTCCCTCTAGGGACCGAAACATTGGGATATCTTGTGGTTTATGCATTAAATAATCACATATTTTCATTACCTCTGTGACCAGTGATGATACTTCGAACACTTCGGTGTCCATCTAAAATATTTAAATAAAACTAATAAAGATATTAATAAGCACTGGTATCAGCACAGATCCCTGAAGTACTCCACTGGTCACCTTTCCCTCCTTTGAGAGGAAGTCTATTTACCACTACTCTCTTCCACCTATCCTTCAACCAGTGTCATCCATTCAAATACTTTCCATCTATTTCCAAGCATTGAAACTTTTTATATCATTCTTCTATTTGGGACAGGGTCAAAGACCTCACTAAGATCTACTGCAGGTATGCTATATTTACTGCTCTACTCTGATCTACTACCTTAATCATCATTTCCCAAAAAAGTCAATCAGGTTTGTTTGATCCTGTCTGGTCCCACTTACAGTACTTGTGAACTTTCCGTATAGCAAGTTCCACTAGGAGTTTATTTCTGTAAATGTTGGGTAACTTAGGTGAAAAGTTGATACAACTGCAACCTGCATTTGTCAAACAGAAGAGGAAAAGGTAATTGCTGGCACGCTATGATCAAATGTTTTGTAATATTCTACGTTATCACTGCTATTTACTTTTATGGAAACTCTCAGGTATTTGGCTTTATAATGCAATAGTCTGCATTATCAGTAGCTAAAATAAATCTTCCTACTGTACATTTTTAAGACACTTTCCGGCAGTGGAATATACCTTACAGTACCAATACTTTTATTAGGAAAATAGAACTATTGCACATATTTTACTGCTGCGGCCGAGTTTATTCGAGCATTTGCCCGTTCTCGGCCGCAGCAGTAACCTGGCGCGCGCCGGAGGGTGCCGGGCGCGCGCCGAAGCCACGGAGGAGAGGCCCGCCGATCGGGGCTTCCCCCTCTCCTTACCGGGTCCGCCGGGTCCCCCAGAACGTCCTGCCGCCGTCGTGACATCCACGCGACACCAGGGCTCCCTCCCTGGGCACGCGTACAGGCGGCACAGGCACCCGATGATGCGTGACCGCGCATCGGTGATGCGCGGCACGCTGAGGGAGTGTGGCTCGCAAGCGGGGACATTTCCCGGCTTGCGGAATGAGCCGCACTCGGATAAAGTGTGCCGCCTGTGTATATAGAGTGTGATGTCTCAGTCCCAGCGTCGGATCTTTTGTCCAGATCAAAGGCAGGAAACACTGTACTTTCTAAGCAGAGGTTTATTTACAGGGTACAAAGCAGGTACAGGGTTAACTCATAACACAAAACAGAAACAAAAGACCTAACTCCTTCCAGGAGTACTGACTAATACTGCTTAGTCCCTAACTAATCGTGGGAGAACTAAACTCTTTCCCCACTTTACCCAGTGTACCTGCAGCAGCTCCCCTTTAAGTCTCTCACAGGGCTGTCTGTGTGTGCCTTCAGATCAGTATAGCAGCAGTGTCTCTCACCCTCTCTGTGTCACTCTCAATAGTGTGTCTCTGGCAGCATGGGGGGGGGGAGTCTCTGTATCACTTCCTGACTATACAGGCTAGGCTAATTAGCTCATTAACTAGCAGCTGAACAGACCTTTCCAGGAGGATTAACTCTATGAGAGCTATAAAGTCCCACAACTGTCCATTCTAGCCCTTAGAGGGAAATGACAGCATCACAAGAGTAAATACATTTAAAGGTAACTCATAAATTTAAGATCAGAATTCAAGATGTGTAAGTTTAATATCTCCAAGACGCAAAAAATTAGAAAAGTCCCTTTTTGCTAAAGGTCCTACACATTTACAAGTTTTATAACCAATACTCCTATGACTACCAATCCCCCCAAATTTTTGAAGATTAACACACCCGGCAGATAATGAAAAATTATTATGTAGAGACGCATTACAACCACATTTAAAGTGGAGGTACAATGTCTTGAAATACCTTTAATGTTTAATATTGTCCACGTAATACGCTGGCATATAAGTTACTGGCACTGACAATGTACAGTATCTACAGATGTTCAAAATAATCACTACAAAATAATCAAAATAAACTGTGAAAAAAAAGCAAATATTGCCACTTTTTTTACCGTTTCACTTTTCACAATTCTTCACAAAAACGCTACCAAAGTGTCACTTTTGTTATTTAACA